>NW_024609965.1:1800000-1967316 GCF_016920785.2 Ixodes scapularis
GCGGTCTACAGTCTTCAATACCAGCAAGGAAATGAGCGCATTCAGGTATGTACTAGAGAAGCAGTTGCGTGTTTGGCACGTTTCACTTCTTAGATAACCGAGAAATGTATATAAATATTGAGAAAATTACCCGAAACCACAAATACCTCAAATTTGTCATGATAGCACGTTAGTATAGACCCATCAGAGAAAAAAGCGCCACCTGTTGTACGCAACAGCAACTAGTGGCAGCCGCCATGCTGCAGGATAGTGCGCGCCGCTGCATACGCTGCGTTGGCCGTAGACGCTAGTCAATTCCTGCCCACGATGCCAACGTATACTGCTGCGTACCCCTCTGTAAGCAGAGTGGGTATCTGGACAAGTCTGGCATTAAGGTACGTATTCGGAAATGTACTCGTTATCGGTTGACGGCGGCGTGGCCGCGCAAACGTTTCCCTGCTGAAGTGCAAAAACGGAACACGAACCGTTTTCACGCTACGCTTCCTTGGGTGTTTGAGTCAGCTGTTTTTAATCTCACTTTGTTGCGTTTGGAGGTAGAGTTTTCACGTTTCAGCTAGCTTGAAGAAATCAAGGCGTCAAATACAAATATAATGTTGCTCGTGGTATCGCTTGTGGACGTGACAGCTTCGCGAGCGCCTAGCTTCAGGTATGCACGAGCTCGCGGTGCTTCAAACTTGCGCGAGTAAATTATATGTTAGGTACGCATGAAGCCATACGACCTGAGGGGGGATCGGTGGCCGAGTGGTCTAGCGCACACCAGCTCGGAGCACGTGGAGCGAAAGCTCGCGCTGCAGAACCCAGGGATCCTGGTTTCGAGCCCCACCCCTGCCCGTTTCGATCTGGATGAGCATCGTACCGGCGTGCGGTCGTGTATCACTACTGCGTGATGCACGTTAAAGACCCCAGGCTAGCGGCTGTACCGCACTGGCTAAATTTCTCATCTACAGCTGGGAGACTCGTCGCCCCTGTGAGGCAGACCAAGCTCTAGGCTGTATAAACACACACACAACCCCCCCATACGACCTGACGCTTTAACCTGCCTGTAGCGCAGACATTTGTGCAGCGCGTGCTTTATGCAAAGCAACATGCACGCGCTTGCAACTTCTGATTCAGTGCAAAATTTGCTGCTCTACATTTCCCAACTCTAAAATCCCCCTCAAGAAAAAGGGACTCGACGTATCAAGTAGGAACTTGTGTCGAATACGTCCTTTACTGGTTAACTTGCGCATTGAAATTTTAGGTCTTAATTCCAAGCAAAAAAAAAAAACGCGATTTGACGAGCGATGAGTCAAGCGACGGCACAAGCGACGAAAGTCGGCTACGAGCGACGAAAATGTTTCACTGTCGCTTGTCGCGTCGCTTGGTTTGGGATTTCTAGAAAACGACGCTCATCGCCTTGGTCGCTCGCTCGTCGCTTTTATGCGGTGTGCTTCATCGCGCGACTGTCCGAGCGACAGCGAAGCGGGACCCCTGCGCCTGTTTTGTCGCACATCCGGAGAGTACTGGCGACTTCTAACTACAGCCCGTAAATTATAAACGGTTCCTATCGTTTTTTGATGACATGTTTGATGTCGTAACTACAAAGATCTTAGTAATTACCTTTTTTTTTTGCGTAGTTGGCCTTTATAGATGCGGCGACCACGAACCCCTCAACGAGAAAGTTGTAACTTCTGTCGAATTGTCGTTCCGAGTCCGATCGGCTCTTGAAGAAGCGATATGCCTCATCATCTTTAACGGCTGGGAGCTGGGAAAGGTCGTTTACCCAACCCGTGATCGGGAAAGCCCTACCTGCAGCCATACAGAGGCGAAGGGATCGACGAAACAATAACGCTACAGTCAAAACAACCATGCCGGCCGCAACAGGGTCCTTCCCAATGGCGCCGGCCGCCCAATGTTGTTGGACTCGTTCAGCGGATTTTCGCTGTTGCCAGATTTTTTGAAAGGGGTCTATACGCTGGACATCATATTTTAGGTCCTTGTTGGAAGTCCATGCTCAGAACTAGCTTCCACTGATTGTCTCTCAAGATCAAATATTCTCATTTGGTGACGTGCGGGTCTGTACGATATTTATTACCAGTAGCATAGCCTCCCCTATACTCACAACGCCTGGCAGTTCGACGACGGAGACATAAAGTGTCCAGTCGCAGATTTGGAGCGCGGGGATCTGGTAGCACAGAGCATTTCTCGGGGAGTCCGGTATTCCGCGCACAGCTTTTGCAGCGGCGAGGAGCCGAAACATGGTTTTCAAACCCGACGAGAAAAGAAGTGGCCCGAGGGACGCGAGAGGCACGAGCGGACATTCTATCGCTCGGAAAAAGTGTGTTTCGGTTTCTCGACGCAGCGGGGCGCCCGTTACATGACTGTTGCCAGCCGCTCTACCTTTTCACTTTCGGCGGCCGCGTCACGTGACGGTCTGCCAGGCTTTGTCAGTATTCGCGACTCCAGCAAAACGGTCGCCGCCAAGCGGGAAAACCGGGAACCAGTCGGTCCAGGTCGCTCCGCGCCCCGCCGCGTCTCTGATGGCTTTCGCGGACACGTGCTGTCGGCGCGGGGGCGAGCAATGTAATTTGACGAAGGTCCGAAAATTTCTTAAGTTTGCCTGAGTGTTGATTAGTGTGGTGAAGCCTCAATAGATTGTTTCTTTCCATCACGTGTTTGAAAGCCCGTTTACTCCACAACACACGGTCGCGTGCTTTCAATTTTTTGGACGAGGAGGAATCACGGAAAAACGTTTTGATTTCTAGTCTGTCTCTAATCACATTCAAAGGGACGACTGCTTGGTAACTGATAGGTGGTTTCTTTATAAGGATGTAGAACAGTGGACTGAGGTCGACGGACGAAGTGTTTCACTGGAGGGAACACCAATGTTGCAGTCAAGTGAATGGGAAGGTTCGATCTGCTTTCCTTGAGTTTGGTTGTGCTCGATTAGCATCAAGTTAATTTGAGCCAGTAACGCCGGCCGGTGCGTTGGCTATTCATCTTGGCGGCTTTTCGCCGAAAAAGACCACGTTAAGGGAGTTGGGCTAATTTCGCAATTACTTGATTCAGAAAACCTGCTCGCTGCGTATGATTAATGAGGGAAATTATCTGCTTTCAAAAGGTGGGGGACGCGTCTCGCAAAGTTAGAAGCTGTCACGTCATTAAGATCTATCGCGCCTCCAATATTTATATTATAACCCCTGTCGAAGCCAGCAGCAATACACGTCTACATTGCTCAGGTTGACCGGCCACAAAAAATACTCATTTTATCCGTTCAGGATTCGAAGTCAAGTTCAATGCAGAGAGGTCTGAGTGAATCTCCGATGAAGACTCTCCTCAGTTTGTCCGCATTCGTCTCCGTTCTACCGGCTAGAACCGTGTGGCTAAGTTTAAGTAGTATCTCTCTGTTTGTCAAATATACTTTTATTCAGCAGTTCACATAATAGTTAGTTAACTAAGTTCATATTTCAACCCGAAGAATATACTAATATCGCTTTAGTGGGACCATAGTACGTAATATGATACATAATCCGCATATTCGTTAAAATGACTTGTCGATTGCTACTAAAACCTGAATTGAAATACGAGTATCAGCTGCTTAGTGAAGCGCCAACGAGTTGACATGCTCCTTGGCTCAAGAAGCGCTTGCTTAATTTTTGTAATTTTCCTGCAGCATGTGTTCTTGACCGAGCACACGACTGGAGCTGTTTCTTGAAACGCGGACAGGCACAAAAGCTCAATTTGCGGACAGATAAGTCGCATGGTCGAGGCATGCGAGTTAGCTAAAAATTACTTTCGGTGGAACAATTTTGTAGCCCTCGCCGCTTTCCTTAGATGATCAAAACTAATTAGAGTCTATTACCGTTTCTCCGGAGCCCATAGTTTCGGTTTTGATCGAAGTCTCCGAAACAAAAGTTTGACATAAAAAAAAAAAAAAAAACACCGGAAAAACAAAGCTATGCTCGGCAAGTTTATGCGCACCGGCTACACTTAACTGTCTCAGTTCAAATACCCATAAAATTGGGCATTCAACGAAAGAAAATTTGTTAAATTGAATGCGCCACCCATTCAGGCGGCCCGGCCGAGCCGACGCGACCTGGACTCAGCCGCCATGTTTGTTTGGTGGTGGCGCCCCCTATAGGTCGCTAGAGTCGCGAATAGACCTTTTCATTTCAGTAGTTGCCTGACCGGCGGGTAGAGGGCGCTGGCGCACTCGGCGCCATTAGGTTGCTTCAATTTGGTCGGTTTCGGTTTCAACGTACACGCGATTGTGATGCTGTTTCATGCCACTTTCGATTAATTTTGCTATATGAATTTCTTTCTAGTAGCACTCAGCGAATGAAACAATAGTATTGAGCCACTTGGCAAACCACGAAGTGGTTTCGAGCCTAAATTGCGATCTTTTTTTTACTAACACTATATGCGTCTGATTCCGTCCATCGTCAACTTCGGCCAGGTACGGCGGTGATACAACTGCACTGATGCACAGGGAGGAGTACCATTGTCCACGGCTGTACTCGCGGACACTAATTTCAAGAGGAAAAAAAAATAAGGAGCAGGACAGCTCCGTCTGCAGCGTGCGCTCGTTGCCTGCCACCGTGCTTTGGCTGTTCGTGCACCGAGCGGTACGGAAGTAGCTACCTCGCGCTCAAGTCAGATATTGAACTGATCATCTTATATTGCAACAGACTATATTACATGAGTGCTTAGTGAAAAATCAGGTTGACAACATGATCAACAATCTGCTGAATCACCAAGAACAGATGAACTGACATTTTTACTGTTCGATGTTTGGTTTCCGTACACCAACCTTTTCTAATACCCGTGCCACACGGGCAACTCGAATGCCATTTACAACGAATGACATTTGAGCGGACGGCCAATCAGCGCGCGACACTCCGGGCGTAGTACATTCCACGCGCGACAGATTGCGAGCTGATTCGCCGATCACACAAATGTAATTCGTTGTAAATGGCATTCGAGTTGCCCGTGTGGCACGGGTATAACTTTGAGACTGGAAACGTATTTTATAATAACTAGAAACGTTTATTATAATCACGTAGATAATATAAAAAAGTGATATTGTCTCGGCCTGTTTTATTTAAAGAAATTAAGCGCTCGAGAAATATTTTGATAGACCAGCCTTGGCTGACTAGAAAATTTCTTTAACTAAAGTACTCATTTACAGCATTTCAAAATATTGGCCTTATGAAATAAACTTTTTGTTATATGGACATTTGCTTACGACGTTCTCAAGGTATGAGTATGGTAAGATAAGTGAATGCCAGACTTCAAAGAAAGTCTGATATTCATCTTCCGTAAAATTTGCCGAATGAAATTGAAGAGCGCAAAAGAAATGATCTCCGATAAGTTTGGCTGAAGTCGAACGCCAAGCGCCACCCGATAGACCTGTGTAGAAAGCTGTTCACTGATTTGAAACGATGCGCTTTGCACATTTTGACGTCGACAGCTACTGAAACTAAGCCCTATTCGCCGTCGACAACCGGCTGCACTCGGGTGATTTTCATGCAGAAGGATTCTTTTCGGCGTCACATTTTATGAATCATAGGCACTATCAAGCTGTCTGTGGCAGTTTCTTACGCGGGAGTTCAAATATTTGTGTTGAAATAAATTATTTGAAACTCCGTGGAATTCATAAATAAACCGATAAAGCGAATGCTTATATCACAGACGCGATTAAGAACGTAAAACAGATATAGGTGTGATATTGCGAACAAACATGTTGCCTAATGTTAAGGTACTATTATTTCTAACATAAAAAATAATTCAAACTAAACGTTTGTTCCCGCGCCTTGTCCACTAGTTCCCTAGTGTAATCAAAAGAAACTTTTTGATCTGTTGTAACTACAAAACACCATGCTTTCAGGAAAAACACGTGGCTAATTACGCTTGGTGTTTTTGTTTCCACCCTTGACACCAATGCGCACTCATATATATAATAACATTGGGCTTCCTATTGCAAATGTTCCGCCCTTATTAGTAACCAAACCTCAGTTCTCGTAAGTTATTGGTATTTGAACCCTCGAGGCTCTCTTCAAGTCATATATGTAGTCAATATGCGCAAGTGCTAACGCTGATTCCTGTTCCTATAAAGCCTTTTCACGCGTATCCCGCACGCCGACGGTAAAAAAATATTCAAAACGTGTTACAAAATTAACTACAGAAGTTGCGCGTATAATGATGTAATGCAATTGCATGGTAAGTATAAGTATCGGACGACACTTTACGGAGTAACGTAAGAGACGCGGTGAAACGCGACGAAAAACACGAATTCAACGCATCCGCCAAGGCGCGGACGGGAGAGCGGAGCAACAAGTTGAAGCAACCTAATGGCGGCCGCATCACGTGATTCCAAGATGGCAGCGCCCATGCGGCGGAGGGTGAAAAGGTCTATAGAGGAGGCTATGCCAGTAGTCAGATTGGATGCATAACGCGAGAGCGCACGACACTAGAACGCCGACGGATAGAGCGCGCGACAGGAGAGCGCCAGGACACCAAAAGCGCACGACAGGAGAGAGTTGCGATATGAGGGCGCTGGCCACTAAATCGCATGTGTGTGCCTTGGGAATGATCCATATTGGGGTATTCAAACACATGTTTCCACGGAACTGAAATTTTCACACTAAATATTGCCGCATTTCGAAGCCCCGATGTCATATGATTGGCTGAGTATGCAGATGAAGCAGGGCGAAGTGACACAAGCCTGTTAAACGCAGTGGTCTGCAGTCACAACTTTTTAGATAATTTCTCTTGTTCTGGTTATCTATGCCAAAACTATACACTACCGCTCATTGGTGATCGCTGCGGTTTGTAGCGGTCTTTTTTAAAATTTGCCCGTACTTTAGCACTCCAGACAATTCCGCTTACCATATATGTCCCCCTTGAATAAAACTTCGGTTCAGATATTGACAGGGGTGGGAAAATATTTTCTTACAATGAGCTTTTTTTTTTTTTTTTAAAGGGGTTAGATTGAAAATTTTACTTCTTGCCAGAGATTAAGACTGCGGGAGCCTACCGTGCGAGCAGGTGTCACATCATTATCATGTTTCATTATGGAAAACGTTGAGAAAACGTTGAATTTGGAACGCGCTAGAAATTAATCTGTTCGTTCCTATGATTAATGACCAATTATCAAACTGCAACCACATATTGTCCAGTGCAGGCCTGTCGCGTAACAGATAATTCAATTCCTCCACGGGGAGGGCACCTTAGAAACTGCAGCTGTTGTTCATCGTTCTCATGACGCGCGTTCTAATGACCCGCGCTTTCGTGTTGCGGCGCACTCGTGCCGTGCGCTCTCTTGGCGCCCTCCAGTCAAGTGTCTTAAAATCGATATTACGTCGTGACACAGTTTCGTAATGATTTGATTACTTCTAACACCTAGTAACCACAAGAGTAATTCGATTACATCTGGAAGCAAAATAATACTGGTAACCATTACGATATTTCGTAAATCTCTCTCCCCCGCCGTTTTCTATTTTTGGTTTTAAGACAACTTAGTCACCAGATTTCGAGCAAACAATTCTGCGCTGAGCCCACTTTACCTTTTCCTAAATCTTGGGGACGACCAAGAATAACTCGATTTTTAACCAGTTGTACAAAAATAGAATGGACTTTATGTGGACAGAATACATAGGCGTTTCTTCAGTTTGGAGCAGGGACTCTGAGGAACCAATTTTAACCTCAGTATGTCAGTGGAGACAGTCTTTCACTTTGATAACCGGCGCTGACTTTCAGCCTCAACGTTCACACAAGGTAGAGAAGGTACAGCAATAGGCTGTTGCGAGCTACAAAATCAACACAGAACCTGAAATTCTTGCATGAATTAGTCTAAAAAAGAAATTATATTCCTCCTATCTAGATTCGTCCTTATGCTAGTTCTATAGAAATGTGCGAAAAGTGAAAATTTAACTTGAACAAAATTACAATCGAGTAGTGTTGAATAGTAGCCAAAAGTAAAATGTTGAATTGAATACGAACACTAAAATTGACTCGCAATGTTCATAATACTAAAAACGGGCCCACTCAGCCGTCTCATCTCCAGTCCGCTCCTTCGTCTTGCGAAACATTCTGAAGACTGCAGCGCATGCAGTGAGCTCCTCGCCTTCTGACCTGCGCATGCGGCCGGTAATAAAAAAAGGATGGCACGGAATAACAGTGGCCTCACAAATTTCCTCCTAGGCACATTAGTTGAGTGTCGAACTTACAATCTTCGTGTCGTGGGTTCAATACTCCTTGAGGGAAAATCAAGATTTTGTTCATCTACTTATTGCTCTTCCGCGCATGCGTAATTGTTGCTTGTTATGGTTCAGAATGTTTCGGAGGAGGCTGAAAAAACATGAACTCTATCACATAAAGAAGCCGTACAGAGCAGACTTGTACACGTTACTAAAACAATTAAGGCACTACATCTAAAATTACTCCAGACTAGACTGTAATTAATTTAAATTACGATTAACCTTCAATAAAGTAAGTGCCCGTTACCCCAAAAAGGAATCCGTTACTTTCGTGGCGTTCTTTCCAGCATTACTCTCCTCAAGTAAAGAAGAGAGAGAAAAATGTTTTATTTATTTATTTATATATGTTGATTTTCGTGCCCAAAAACAACCATGCACGTCTCCTCTTTGGAGCCCAAATAATTAAATATGAACAGGAATGAAAGAAAAACACAATTGCAGGTTTCAAACACAAAGCAACATACACACAATATTTAAAGTTTGGCAACACGCACTTTCACCTGGTTCGTGAACACCTTAATGACACTATATATATCAAGTTCGGCATTTTTAATATTGATAAACAGAAATTGTATCCTGACAGAGGAGATGGCTTACAAATGGTGTAAATGCTGAGTATACTGCGGGTCAGAGTAGAACGAGGAGGGACATTAATGTTTACATCACGTAAAAGCGAAGCACTGTCAAAAACGCTATTTACAAGTTTTAACAAAAAAAAAGTTGCGCTCTGCTCTTCTATTGGTCAATGGTATCAACGAAACATTAATTATTAAGCAAAAAAGTGTAGTCAAAATAGAAACGGCGTTGGAAGTAGCAATCACAAACAGTAGGTATTAGTTTGTGTTGCGCATTATCCATGGTCATTGATTGTGTTCTTTATAACGAATTCAGGCCAGAAAACCGAACTCGAACCTAGGCGTAACTAGAGCACACAATAGGCGAATAATGGGGGCGGGGTTCTTGAATGGCTAAGTAATGTGGCATATAATACCAAACATTCGCGTCGCCCCACCAACAGAAAACGACACGTGAGCAGTAAACTTGAATGAATTATTGAGATGCACGCCAATGTCTTTTACAACAGATGCACGCTTGATTGTCACTTCGTCTATAATTTAATCGTAGTGTACTATACCGCGACGCCTGCAGGAAGTCAATACATTTGTTTTTAGAAGATTCAGTGATAAGATATTGGCTGAACACCACTGGACAACGCGTAAGACATCATGTTGCAGAACATGACAGTCAACAAGAGACTTTACACTAATAAAAATCTTGATGTGTTAAGCAAACATCAGTAACTCAAAACTATCTACACAGGCCGCTAGATCGTTGATGAAGATTAAGAACAAAAGGAGGCGAAGAATAGGTCCTTGAGGAGCACCAAAGGTTCAGAGGAAAAGGTTGGAATAACTGTTATGAATCGATGAAGATTAAGAACAAAAGGTGGCGAAGAATAGGTCCTTGAGGGACACCAGATCTTGAGAAGACAAGGTTGGAATAACTGTTATGAATACGAACACTTTTGGACGAGATGATAAGTAACTTTGGAACCAGTTACACAGCTCTGAACAACAACCATATAAAAATAATTTGTGTAACAACAACTCAAAATTCACTTTATCAAAAGCTCTCGCCTTGTCAAAATATATACAATCAATTTGGCCTCAGTTGAAAACAATGGGGTAGAGTGGTTTAAAAAAGAGCAAACATTGATTTCAACCGACCGTCCTTTCTGAAAACCAACCTGTCAAGATACAAACTTTTGACGGAAATAAAAACAAATTCGGGAATGCACTACCCGTTCAAAGATTTTGAAAATTGCGACAATAAAGATATGGGGCGATAATTATGTGTGACGGAGTCATCGCCTCCCACAACCGCTTTCTTTCATAGTGATGGGAAGACACCGGTATTCAGAGAGGCGTTTATTGTGTCCACCAGTCTTAATGATTGAACTTGTGTATATTTAGCAAGAGCTGCTCTCGAAAGTCTCGTTAGGCATCTTGCCTCATTCCTTTGTGAAGATGTTGACTGCTACGCTGAACACCCTTTCAAATGAGGCACTAGATGGGAGTACTACCATATTGTTGCTCTCGAACGAGGTCGAGAGCCGCGATGGTTGAGAACCGCTGATCTAAGAGAGGTTGAGAAGCATTTGTGCAGCAACCAACGAGTATGCTTTTTGATATAACACCTTCCCTTATTGTCAAATCGCTTCAGTGGATTTTAGGCTAGACGAAGCGTCCTCTCCTGTTGTCCATATGAAAATGGGCATATCCGCTGTAACAAAGAGCGACATTGTTAATGCTTGAATGTGCACTTATGCCTTGAGCTTCTTGAAGAGGCACAGAATCACTTGGTGTTATCCTCTCCCCGTCTTCGATTGCAAACCATACAATAATAGAAAATACCCCTTAGATGAGAGAAGCGAACTTGGGTCCCGCCAGTAATGGGGGCGAAGCGGCCTCTTGCGTAGTCGGCAGAGGCGAGGAAGTCCGTGAGGCTTGGATGGCATTGGCGATACTCAGCGGCACCACGTACCCTACTCCACGAGCATACACACGTTCGAAGACACGAAGCGACGCCTCAGTCAGGACGTCCGACTTCTTCCCGCGCTCAACGCAACGCCGCTCGTTGTCGCCTCGAAACCCGCCTTGCTCGCTCCGCCGTCCAAGTGGTCTCCGTACAGCGCACACATTGCCGTCCTTTGGAAAATCTGTCTAAGCTGGCCACGCGTGTTTCAAATTGTTTGTTCCCGCCAGTCTTTCTCTCTGCTTTCTCGCACAAAAAGGCAGCTCGCAGCGCACCTGAAGCGCCCGGTCGCTTTTCAAAAACGAGAGGACAAAGCACAGAAAGTGGCGTCGTCCCAGCCCAAGCCAACCTTGGCGGACGCGCTCCCAGCAAGGCCAGCTTGACCAGAACGATTATAAGTTTGACCAGCTCGACCCCAGCTTCACCAGCTTGTCTCCCAGCTTCGCCAAATTAACTTCCAGCTTCGCCAGTTTTACTCCCAGCTTCACCAGCTTCACTCCCAACTGGACCGGCATGTTCAGTTAAATTACCAGCTTGACCAGCCTAAATACCAGCAAGACCAGCACGATTTCGTCGCTGGTTTTATCAATAAGGTTAATTGGTCAATGTTCTGCTAAATTTAGCGGGGAACCTGAATTGGTGCATAGGCCACTGGAAGTCAATTTTCAGCTGAATATAGCGGGGAACTTACTCTGCTAAATATAGTGAGGATCCTGAATTGGTTCATAGGTCACGTGAAGTCAATTTTCCGCTGAATTTAGAGGAGAACCTGATTCCGCTAAATTTAGCGTGGAACCGGAAGTGGTGCGTGAGTCACGTGAAGTAAATTTTCTGCTAAATTTAGCGAATAACTTGATTTCCCTAATTTTGGCTGGGAGCATGATTTGGCGCATAGGTAACGTGAAGTCAATATTCCGCTAAATTTTGCGAGCAACCTGATTCCGCTTAATTTATCGGGAAACCCGAATTGGTGCGTAGGTCACCCCTACCGGAAAACCCAGTATGACTTTTCATTATCTGGATTATGTCTAGAACTCTAAATGGAAGTGTTTGTGGAAACCTAAAATCCAGGTTGGAAATGGAGGAATATTTTCTGAAAGAAAGGAAATACAGATAACAACCAGATAGATTCCAAGTTTCATAATCCAGATATCGAAAATTATACTGGGTTTTTCGGTCGAGGTGTAAAGTCTATTTTCCGCTAAAATCAGTGGAAAATTTACTACATTAGAAGCGACACACATAAGCAAAAACCTGTGATGAGTAGCTTAATAATGATATTGGATTAAAAGCCCCACGTGTTTACTCTTTTACAGTGCAAACAGACCGTTGAGAGGCTAGCAAAAATAAAAACGGTTCAAATTACCATATGTACAAGACGAAGTTAAAACACAGCTCAAGGATGTGGCCACCCATCAACGTTACCAGAACCCTCAGTCGGGAAACTCACCGTTAAAACCTTGGCCTCTAGCGTCCACCGAGACCGAGCTGAATACGACAACAGCGCCACTCTTTAGCATTTGTGTGTACTGTGGTCACCTTGAGCTTTTAGAAAGCATGTTTTTCCATAAAAACAACGGAAAAAAACTATTTTCGTAGTAACTTTTATCGGAGTTTAGTAGAAATCGAAGAACGCGTAATGTTTTCTGAAATCTTTAGTTTGCAAGGTTTTGCGGCACAATCAATATTGTTTTTATAAAAAGCATGATTCAGGGGTGATTTCAGGTTGCGCGTCCCGACCTAGGCGCATCCTAACTTTTCGGTAGTAAATCGTGGCGCGCCTGCTTGGGAGACTCTACCTCCGCCCCGGCATCTTTGTAGCCTATAGGTTCCTACTGTATACCTGTTTCCCGGTGTGATTTACGTCTTACAGTTCACAGGGTCAATACATTTTATTCAACCCTGAAACTCCTTCCCCCGTATATGTTTCGGCGCCAAAATGGCCAATTATAGCCGAAATAGAAGTCATATGCAGTTCCTCGAGTGGCCGCTGCGGGAGAAATGGCGGCGTTGCGATCGCCATTAGCTCTGCTTTCGAGTACGGGTCGGTGCCACTTTTTTAGAGCAGTTTCGGTGGCAGTTTCCCAAGTGAGTGGTTCTAATAACGTTGCCACTAGTGATAAGACGAATCACGAAGATTCGGATTGGGACAGATTCGGAAATTTCCAAACTTCCCGTGACGAATATTCGGCAGATTCGGAGATTCGTCCGATTCATCACTGGTTGCAGACGGCGGCGTGAACGTTGTCGTAAACCTCGCGAATGGCGGTCAGATGAGTTTTTTTTTTTTTTTTAGGTACTGTTACTGCATATAACCCGACTACGTCTTGTTTACTTCAACCCATAATATGTACTGTACTGTCATTCTAAAACCTGGCACGCGCGTAGGTCCAGCTGAGCTGATCAGTGTGGTTGACGTCTCGGTTTCTGCGCGGTTTCGCGGTGATCGGTAAAATAAAATGTAGCGAAATGCTGAGTATTATACATAATGTGGCGCAGCGCGCAATAAATATATTCAGGCAAGGCAATGTCTCATCTTCTGCTCTAGAGCTGCGTGAGACGCGAGAGCGATGAAAAGTGTTGCTCGTCCCAACTTCGACCGCGCACCGGCACCGGCGAAGAAAAGCGTCGCACTGCCTTTTCTCCGCTCTCGGCAGCAAGTTTTGTATACGTGAACTTTATTTGATGAAAAAGAAACAATACAGGGGTGTCCAATGCAAATTTATTGTTCAAAAACAAACACTAACTAATTCAGATATCATTAACCAGAAAGGTACAAATCGAGTACAGGAGACCGTAATAGTATGACTCAAGGAGTTTTAGATTGTTTCCCGTTTTCCGATAACAATACCGCGGTGGACACACGTATAAAATAACCGAATCGAACATACTCACTTGTGTGGGGTGTGGTACTATGACTGTAATTATGGGCACGAAATGTGTTTCTGCCGAACAGCACGTACCGCATCGATCTCTTGCCGGGGGGGGGGGGGGGGGGGGGGGGGGAGGAACTGCTGCGAACCTTGGCCGAGCACGGTCGACGTCTCCGGTCTCCGGGAACCCCGGGGTACGAGAACGTGACCTTCGAGTAAACATCACCTCGCTCCCTCGACCCGCCGCTGCACCGGCTGCACGCCAAGCCTGACGAAATCTACGAGGAACTTATCGCGCTTGCATTTCGCCGCAAGGGCAGCCGCGGTGGTCACTGCCATGGCCCCCCCACCAACGCCGGAGGTCTCTGGTGCCCAAGAAACTCTCGTCAAACCGCTCTGCCGCACAACCGACTGTCGCCGAACTGCCCGGGCGATGAAAGCATGCGCTTGCATTGCCACGTGCACAAAGCATGCCTATTTTGGTCGTAATCATCCGGAACCGAAACCAATTTTACCGCGATGTCTGGTTACCGTTCTCGACAAACGTCCAAAATATTATAAGCAGAGCGGAACGTTTTATTTATTGCTATGATTACAACAATTATTTGTGCGCTTTGTAGAATTTAGTAAATTTAATATCCCGAAGAGTTGAAACACTCATCAATGTGATCTGGCAACCATGGCAACGCTCCGAAGTTTCCCGAGCTTTTCCGAATCTCTTGAGATTCGACTACTCTTTCGATCTTTCCGGATCTTCAGATTCGGTTCCGAATCCCGATTCGGGTAAATATTCGTCCCATCACTAGTTGCCACCCATCCCCATGAGGATACAAAACGTGCAGCATAAATGGACGGATATGACCCGTTTAAATCGGGCGACGCCTTGCGCCTGCTAGCAGTGTTGGGCAATGTCTAGGCAGAAACATATCGCCATAGTAGTACTGAAACATAAATTTGTATTCATATTTCAGTAACGCGTTAAAATTTTTTGTCTGTATTTGGCATTCTCGTACATAATTTATTTTTCAGTTGTATAGCTGGTACCGGCGATACTATCGAGGTCAGATGTATCTTGTGACAATTTTCGAGGAGTCGCTTTCTCATTTCGGGTTCAAGAACGTCGACGTTAAAATCCTGCAGCGAGCACTCGTTTATTGTTTAACAAATATAGCACAAATATTATAAATCATGTGTATTTTTGTACCACGTATACACTAGCAGGTGGATCCACCGAATTCCAGCGAGTATGAGGACATCTCAAAAAGCTTTTTGTCGAAAATATTTCACTATCTGTGTATCTGCAAAATGTATTCTGGTATTTGTATCTTATAATACTTTTATAACTCACAAATGTATTTGATACGTATCGAGATACTCCTTTCTAAAAAATATGTCAGCATTTCCATTTTGCCTTCTTTGCCTTGTCTTCGAGTACGTTTATTTCCAAATAATTTTTAGCGTATTTCTGCCCGACCCTGCCGCCTAGTCCTACACTCCGTTGCACCTGACACCAGGCCGCAGCGGACGTTACAAGCGATCCCAGGCAACTCAGCTGTGTAAATGTAGCAGGTGATTACGGCTTTCGCGCTTCACGGCCAACGAGGTAGAGGCAGTGTTGTACACGTTCCTCAAAAAGAGGAACGGAAGCACATCCCTCGTTGCTTTTGACTTTTTGGAATTCCCGTTACAAGTTCCATCTGTGAGAAAGGAACTCGTTCCCGTCATAGTTCAAAAGATGGAACGGTTCGTTACATATACGTTACATTTGTATTTTGCTGATTACCAGTTAGATTAAGCAAAGCTTTCTTTATATTTTTATCTATCCCATCAAATGGGAACATACGAGTTTGAATGCCGTGATGGAAAGGCACCAGGACAGGAAAACAAGCGGAAGCAAGGTTTCATTTCTTGATATACTCATTCCTAAAAGTCTCAGAGTTTTGCCATAGTTATGTTTGTGGTGGGCGATCCAAACGAGCCAAATATACTGTAACCCCTCATTGCACGAGTGTTTTACAACACACTCACACGTTTCAATCTAACAAAGTTCCTTGTTAGATTGAGACTAAACAACAGTTGCTTCTCGATGTTGCTTTACGCAAGACGAGCAAGTGAAAAAGGACGGGCTTTTGGAAGGTCAGTCTTAACAACTTCAGGTCTTTCTTCATGAAGGTTGGATTCGTTGTTCAGTTTGAAGGCGGGGAACAAGAGGAGAAGATATCTAGTTTAGTGTTTGTGTTTATTTTGAGTGACCAATGTTTGAGATACAAGGGTGTATTCGATGACTTATAACCTGTCCTTTTGTTGTAACTGGAGGTCTCTTTGTGTAAGTTTAGTGTTGGCTGTAGTCGGCCTTAGATTTCTGGGTGTCTGAGGATCTGTGTATGCAAAGAAAGTAGCTGATTTTAAGAGGTGTCTTTTTCTGCTTTTCCGTCGACTAAATGTTTTGATTCCTGTGGTGCATTCTCGGACACTGAGAATCAATGCCCGAGACTGCAGGCATAGAGAATCAATTCCCACTAGCACTCCTGTAGCCGAATGTTACCACGCGAGGACCTCACAAAATAAAACGTAAGTAGCCAAAAGTTCAGGAGATCACGCTCTTCGTAAATATATTGTTCTTATACTTTTTTGAGAATTCTCCTCTTGGAAATAAAAATATTCGTTACTCCACTGGACGAAGAAAACGGAATGCCGTTCCTTTTTCCGTCGCCGTAAAAATGTAACGAGTTCGCGTTCCAGTTCAATGGCTGCAAAATGGAACGGCGGTGTTTCTTCGTTCCTCCTAAAAAACGCGTTCCAGGAACTCCGTTCCGTACAACACTGGGAAGAGGGCTTAGAGCGATAATCTGGCAGCTGAATTTTACCCCTGATTGGCGGCCTCCATGCTGCACATTTTTGACCACTAGACACGTGCCCTTATAGTTTTACTTGTAGAATTTACCGAAGTACCGCGCAAAAATAATTGCTTATTGATCGTTAATAACAGTACCGACGAGATAAGTTATATTTCGTTCGCTTGTTTTAAGTCCAAAACGTGCTTTTACGACAAAAACTTTGGCAGCTTCGCAATGTCTCCGCTAGATGCCGTCAGCAGCGGTGCTGGATTTTGGGTTTTTATCGGAGCTAGACACTGATTTCAGGGGCTAGCACTATTTAAAAACAAAAATAGTTTAGTATGTTTTTTACAGCGATCGCAATAAAACTCCCGGCTCAGTTTTGCGTGAAAGCCACGTGTCTTGACCACGCGTCTCGTGGTCAAAATTGTAAAACATGGCGGCAGTCAAGGGGTGGTCCCTTTTGCCTGGTGAAGGGGATGTCGCTCTAATCCCCTCTATCTCGTTAGTCACGGCGCTTCCTCTCGAAGGTCACGGGAACCTCACACGGCCTTCGATTGGCTCTTATGGTTCGTAGCATCCGCTGCGGCCAGACGTTAGTTGAAAGGAAGTATAGCTCCTCGACGCTTCGGGGAGCGACGGATTACTCCAATATGCCGGTTCACTCATCGCCGCTATTTGTACATTGACAATAATTTTTCATATTATGAACCTGAGAAGGAGAGAGTAGGTTTAGGCAGATCCGTATATGTAGAGAGTTCGGCCATTTGTTGGGAAGTAAAGGAGACAAATAAGGAGGCGCCAAAGCGGGCTGGGCATGTTGCAGCGCGTCTTCAGAAATTTGAATGTGGCCAACCAGAAGCCGAAAATAATACCCTGGCGGTGGTCGCGAGAAGCAAACCTGATAAGTGCATCGGCGTAACTCTCGGTGACTGAAAATATGGTACACGTGATGTTTCAATCACGCTCATCCAAAATGATGGTTGAAGAGTGCGAATAGCGGAACGATCGACATAATCCTTACACCAAACGCCGAGGGGGAATATGCCGTCCGAGCGGTCACAGTCGATCGGAGCAATACAGAGTTGAGCGGCACATTCGTTTCTTATATCTTTCTGCATGGTCATGATAGAAACATCACGTGCACCGTATTTTCAACCACGAAGAGTTACTACACTTCACTCTTACGCGCTTGTTAAAACCATATACGAACATATGCCTTTGATCAGAACTGTCTCGCTACCTCCGCTCGGGGATTCTTTTCGGCTTCTGGTTGGTCAAGAAAGCATGGCTCTGCCCGCGCCTCCCATTGACCAAACTCACTCTACACACGGCTCTGGGGTTAGGTGCACAGAGATGAGCGCCGGCGACGCAAACTTTTTTAATTCAAAATGGCGATGTATGTGGTTACGCGTTTTTGCTGAGTGCATCCAGGAAGGTGGACCCATGAGTAGCTATTTCTTTCAAGGGACACATGTTCCTTGAACGCGCATGTTTCATGTGCAAAACATACCAGAAATACTGTTCCACATAAGCCCAAAGTGAGAATGTTCTCTTACTCATTCGGCATATTCTGAAATTTCTATCTGTATTACAGGTTCCTATATTTTCGTCATGGCACCCCCTATGATAAATTTTATTTCTAACATGTTTCCCTAATCCTTCTCTAAGGAATTGATCGAGCATTCTTTAAGACATGTCTCTCATTCAAATCATACAAGTAGGATACAATACGTTTTAGTATACAGTTGTCCAGGCTTTTGAAAGCAGGCTTGACTTAGATCCCGCACTGGCTTCTGAGGATGATTTCACCACATGAAAAGCGTGTATGAACGAATCATTTTCGATCCAGCAATACAGATATTTATGATTTGAATTATTCGCAGTCTCGTATACAAGAGAATTACAAAATCGAAACGATTATTCGGTTAATCATGTTTTGATTTGAACAAAAACTCGAATATTCGCACACCCCTAGCTTATTTTGATATCATTTTTCTAAAAGCACCTGCACATGTTGCGCCCCAAGGTAACCAAATCCAGACAATGTCAAAGGTAAGGTCTGACAAGAGACGCCACCTTTTTTGTTACATGAAAGGCAAGCGATTGTCAAACCAGAAAATTTAGCCATTTACTGAACTCAAGGTTTGATAGCTTTTTCGCTATGGAGTTGAGTCAGCGTAATAATAGCAAGTGCGAATGTACGTCCTAGCAACGAAGTTAGGTTCTGACTGATCTAAACAAGGGATCGACAACCTATTTGCTGCAGCTGGCCCAATTGACGCAAAACGGCGGTGGAGATGGCCGGATGTAGAAACGGAGATTGCCGCGGGGGCGGGGAATCAGCATGGAAAAAAAAAACTATCATACACTAAAAGGCACACGCAGAGATATTCTCTTCGTTCAAGCACATGTAACGTAAAATCATTGCTCGAGCTCCGTCACAGTATGATTTTGGGTGTTCAATGTTGTCACGAATGGCATATGAGGACACGGATAATAACTGGAGAAACTGAACGTTTCATGGGGCGAACTCGTGCCCAAAACAATATGGAAGAAGGTTAGCGTCCCACGCGTCGATGACGGCGAAGAGCACTTGACTCCGGCTCGCCACGCAGAGCCCCTTATGCACACGCGTGGGCTTCTGTAACAATGGGCGTAGCAGGTTCGGCGCGCAGAACATTCGAACCTCCAATAAGCAACAGGGTTCTCGAATTTTCCAGAACCCGACATTTACAGAAACAACAAAAGGGTTCATCCGCAGCTAGGCATCGAACGTTAACTCTTAGCGTTGAAACCACACTGTCACCGCTGTTCTTTTTCTTTTTTTAGATAATCGGCATTGAGGTTATGGTTGCAATCATAATAGCTGCAGAATTCGTAGAGCAGCGGGGCCGATTTCATTGAAACCAACATCACTTTTCATTCTGAACACGCGCAAACGAACAAATCAAGGTAGATGGAGCAACCTAGGGCTAGTCAAAGGGATCGATGGCTGGTCGAACGGTCTGTATAATCGGTTTTTAAACGTATCACGATAAATTTGCGTACATATATGGCTGGCAAACGTGCGTTAAAAGTATAAAAATTCCACTCAACAGACGTACCTGAGTGAAAGGTTAAAACTTAAAAACTTGAAATTCCCACCTACAGCGGCCATCTGCAAACCAAAAGTGTCTGATTGGAACAACAGTCGCCAGACGTCAGTAGTGATCTCCGGGTCAACAGGAGGCACCGAGTACCGCATTTTTTCGTGTACATTTCGGGGATGACTCCCGTTTTGTAGGTGGCTTGTTTCCGGCCTCCTCGTTTAGGTGCCTAACCCAGCGCAGAATTGCAGAGTAACCGGGATGCTTCCGCCGAAACGCCGCCCGCAATTCTCGGCGGACCTCTTGCGTCGTCTCGCATTCTCTTTACCGGAGAGCCACCTATAATCGTTTTTGGGAGCTGAGCGCACCGTTAATAGGACTAATACCCCAAAAACAGAACGGGCGACGGTTACAGAGAAGAAAAGAGACGCGGCAACAACCAGCGAGTGCAAAAGAGACGACAATAAGCAGGCTAAAATAATTATCGAAAAATAAAGTTAACAGATTTATTCTCACGTTTTATCTTCATTTTCGTGTTTTATTGGCAGAATAAAGTAATTATACGCATACAATTTGTGCAGGAAAAGAGCGCATCGCTTCTGGCTCAGAAACGTTGTCTGCCATTGACGAGGTTGCCGGAAGTAGAGTTCCTGCTGTAACAGCTCCGGGGTCGTCCTTGTTGTCGGGCTCCGCTGGAGCCAGGCGCCGACCAGGACATCAGGCAGAAGGAGCACGGAAGCAGGGCCGCTTTTGACAACGGGTTTACTTTACATTTGTACAGCGTCGAAAAACAGCATCAGAGGACAGGAGTTCCGAAGAAGTCCGCTTCTTTTAACGGGACGCTCTTCCCTACATTCCCTACGTAGGGATTTCGGATAGCTATGTCAGCCCCTCTCCCAGACACTAGACACATCCCCGTCTCCGCCCACACACACCACCAACACCATGCAGATTAGCTGTCCCAAAGACGTGTCCGCTTGTCCCCCGAGGGGTCGGTGGGGTCGGCGCGGCGCGCATCCATGATTGCAGCGGCTCTTTTTCAGAGAATTTTGTGCGCATGCCCGAACTTGAGGAGAGAGTAGGAAAGGGAAAGGCGCCATCTTTGCGGGCTCTCGTCGTACGCCGCCTGGCTTCGCTCGCATCGCTAGGGGCGTCTGTCCGGCACTGTCGCGATGCCTCACCGCTGCTCGGCTGTTGGATGTACAAACATAAAAAAAACCACGCCGAACGTGAGCTTCTTTAGATTCCCGAAAGCTATCGCGCACCTCAAGAAGAAAGAAAAATGGATTCAAGCGCTGCGACGCCAGAACTCTGACGGGACGCCTTGGCAGTCATATGCGAACTCGCGTGTTTGCAGTGTCCACATCATTGGAGGTTAGTTCAATCATATTTGTTTGAACTCAGGAGATACCCGTTATACTCCGTGCAGGCTAGCCATTCCCGACACCTGTCTCCGCACCGAGTTTGCTTGCACGGTATAGCAGGGCAGCAAAGAGGCGGGACGCCAAGCCGTTGTCACGAAAAACAAACCTTTACACTTTCGCATAGTGTAAGAGCAGGTCAGCTATGTGCTGGCATGTTCCGCTCAACCTGCAAAATTTATATTTACGCTTGAAACTCATTAAAATATTGAATAAAAAAATGTCCTACTACAGAATTTTATATCAACACGTCATCTAGTTCTATAAGTAGATCGATGACATAGCCTGGCCCTTTTTAGTTGCATGCTGAAGTACCACGAAAAAGACGAAGACGACAAATCTTTTTTTTTTTTAGATAACTTATCGCGTCACGCATAAAATATGACCAAAGGACTGGCACATACGGATCTCAATACAAATGCGCCGAAAGGATAGCGACTATGGGGCTCATGCCTTACAAATATTGACACATCTTGCAATCCTTAAGACACATTATTACATCCCCACGGGTTTTACCGGAGAAATAAACTAACCCTGGGCAACGCAGTCGCAAGATGCTTGAGCGATATCGGCGCTCTTGGAAAGCGATATCAGTTGCCTGTAATGTCCCGGTTTCATAGACGGTGCGGTGCACACGTGCTCCTTACAAGGTGAACGGTCTAGTAGGGATCAAAGTTGTTCATCATGACCTTCTTGGCGTACGCTTCTTCTTTGAAGGCCCATCCCTTCCGGAGTTGTCTGCAGTCCTTCGCGAAGGACCGATCGACGCACGCTGTGTTGACGACCGGTACCGATGCAGCATCGGCACTCCATCCGTCTTGAAAAGCGTACAGACGGATAAAGTCGGCAGTGTCGAAGACGGTTGCTTTACTCGATCCTCCGGGATCGTCATCAGCCATTTGTAGAGAACGACAGCCGGAAAACAGCGAGAAAAACTTTTCACAACGAACGCCCCAAGACGATCGCGTCGAGGAAGCGGACGGGTTGACGGGAGGACGGACTGAGCCCGCAAACGTTTTGAATTATCTCCGCGAGGGTGCGCCACGGTCGCTTCAACGAACTCTGAAAAAGGTCAATTGGGTGCGGGGCGCCCGACTGGAGGGGTCCACCTGGGAAGTGCGGGAAAGGATGCATTGACCTCGTGGGCCACTGTGGGATTCCAGGAAGACCGAGTGGCTGGTCTTCTTCCCACGTCGGTGGGCCTCTTGAAAGGTCGCTGACCAGCACTTTCTTCTCGCCGCAGACGCATGTCCTTGGGCTTCCTGGAGCCCAATGGGTTCCTGGAACGTAGAAATGCCTGGACGTTTTCCCTCGTCTGCTGGCTTCTTGGAAGGTCGCTTGGACGCCTGTGGGCCTCCAGGACGGCGTTCATTACAGCTCCTCCGCGGACGGGAAGATCTCTGAAGGGGAGGAGTTTCCGCTGCTCTCATGAAGAGATCAGCTTTGAGGTCGTCGAGAGTGACCAACACCCCAAAGAAACACAGACCGCAACACAGAAATCCAGCAAGCGATGCCACCCTCTCCGCAATCACCAGGCCCGCAATCACAAAATATAACTTGTCAAAGTACAGTACGTCCTCGCGGACAGGAAAAGTGATGTTTTTTCGCGCCACGCCATCCTTTTAAGTTTCCCAAAGCTTGGTCACATTGGGATCGGCCCTCTGCTCTTCGATGAGCACTTCTTTTGTTTCGGAGACGAGCTGTTCGAAGCTTTTTGTGGTAGGTGCTAATAGCAGCCCATCTGTCTGCGTCAGCTGCTCGTCGGGGGTTTCCCTGTCTAACGCGGGGGTTTCCTCGCGTTCTACCCCTTTCCTCGTCTCTTTAGGGCTACTCTGCTCTAAGACCCTTACTGGAGAGCCCTTTAGATTTCACGGGCTAGCATCGTCATAAGCAAGCCGTGTGGAGAGCTCGCGAGCTTTAGCTCTTATGAGTGCCTGAACGAGACCCTACCAGAGGCTTTTGCCCTGCTCTCTTAGAATCTTTTTGTTCGGTTAGAAAACAGGTAACGGTACTGCGGCGGCAGTTTGTCCGAAACCGCCGCCTCAGTGCGAACCACTCCGAACGGATTAGAAATGAGGACGTCCCCCACGGGAAGACACACGCTCCCTTCGTCTAACAGCGACTTGATCCAACTACACTTTCCATTGTAGTTGGCTTCGGTGACATAAGTAGGGTGAACAAGGTCAATGGTGGCTCCACTGTCGCGGAACACGCGGCATGCCTTCCCGTTTACCGTCACGGCGAACAAATACGGGCTCAGGAGCTCATCATTAGAGAGTTTTAGTAGATCGTTTTGGCTCTTCCGCTACGCTATACGCTAGAGCGACGACGCTACTGCGCATGCGCGCTGCTAGCGGAAACATTGCGGAGCTGCGGAGGCTAGCGGAGGCGCGCTAGCGGGCCAAAATAGCGAGGGGCGTAGCGCGGCGAGCTAGTGTGGCTCTCGCGAGAACGAGTCTTGGCGAGATAAGGGAGACCCAGCGAGGGACGCTGTTCAAGATGGCCGCCACGCCGCGTCTACTTGGTCTGTGCATTTCGCGATCGTGGTTCTAAGGGGTGGATTATAGCTTGCTGCTGCGAGAAGTACCCGCGACAAAGCCGTTCCACGACTGCAACAGGTAGCGATTCATGGCGGATATACTAAACGCGGCCACGGAAAGGAGAAAAAAAGAAAAAGCTTCGCAGTTTTTGGTGTTGTGAGCGAAAGGTGCAGCCCCCTGCTCGGCCGCTTTGGCGTGAAGACAAAGCCGACTAAGGAAGCGGAGCGAGCAGGCGGATATGAGGGATTTCTGTGGCGCTTCATTTTCGGTGAACAACGACGCAACAGATGAGCTACAGTGGTTGTCCTTTATTTTTGAAGATTTTTCTCGGTGGCTTTGGCACTTGACTCATATCGGATTGGCTTGGACAGCTTGGCCGACAGTTGTATTCAATTACAAACATAATAGTCACCTACTTACAAAAGAAGCAACGATTAGCACGTTATTCAATAAAAAAACAATATTTTATTAAGATAACGACGTTAATAAAAACAATTGCGAAGGATTGCTTTACAAATCAGTTTTACGCGAGCCCTAGTGTCCCAAAAGAGCCGCTAGTGGCGCTGCGTTAGCTCTCGTAACGTTGTAATCCGTAGCGGGTTGCGAACGTTCTACTAAAACTTAAAATGGTAGTTCCGCTACGCTACATGTAGCGGAGGTCGTAGCGGCTAGCGGATAGCACAGCGGGAGTGACTGAACGATTTACTAAAACACTCTATTCTCCGCGCACTGACTAGCGTAGGCAAAAAACACCCTTGGTTTAGTGCATCTTGCAGCAATATGCCCCGTCTCATGGCAATTGAAGCGCGTTATAGGCTTCCTCGCCTCGAATGCTTTCTTCTTTTGCCTACCGCCCACCTCACTGCCCTGGGATGCTTTCGTTTCCTCATCCCCCTGATTTTCCTCAGTGTTCCTTCCCGTAGGCTCTTGACCTTTCCACCCCTTGCCGCGTCGCTCGTCCCAGTTTGTCTTTTCGAAGGTTTTCCCCGTTTCTTCTTTGTTGTTTCTGCGCGAGCTATACTCGTCCGCGAGATCCGCGGCCTTGTAGATGGAATCTAAATCTGTTTTGTCTTCGATCCAAGTCCACATGGGTTCACTTAGTGTCTTATAAAACTGTTCCAGTGCGACCACCTCCAGAATTTTTTCTTTGTCGTCATACGACTTGGCTACCTTCATTCATTCGATAAGATACGACCTCAGTTCGTACGCGAACTCCGAGTAGCTAGCCTCTGGCTTTTTTCCTCGCGCTTCGGAACTTCTTTGGGAACGCTTCCGCCGATAGGCGGTACTTTTTCAGCAAACAGTCCTTCACACACTCGTAATCGTCCGCCTCTTCCGCAGTTAGCCTGGCGATTACCCCGGCTGCCTCAAAGGACAGTACACCCAACAACCTTCTGGGCCAAGAGTCCCGGTTAAACTGGGCCCTTTCACATGCCCTCTGGAAGTTTACAGGGTAGAGACCCATGTCCTGTCCTACCTTAAATGGTTGTATCAGCTTCAACATGTCACAGAGATTTCGGCTGCCTGCTACCTCCATCTCTGGTCCTCCGTTCGTCTTCCTCAGTTCCACCTCTAGACGAAGCTTTCAAGCTCCAATTCCTTAAATTTTGCTTCGTCTTCGTTTCGGTTTCTGATTCGTTTCCACATTACCTCAATTGCAACGTTGTCAAGACCCTCTTCCTGGATAGCCTTAACGAGCTCCATTTTTTTCATTGATGTGCCCGCCTCAACCCCATGCTCTTCACACAAGTCGAGCAACTCCGATTTTGCAGGCGCTGCAGCTCCATGTCAGCGACCTGTCTGGGCGGCAAACTCTGATCCACTACCAAGAAGTACCAACTTCAAAACGTCCAACACCAAGGTAGTCCCCACGCCAATGCAAAATCTCAACTCTATTTTACAAGCCGGGCGAAAAAGAAAGGATACCGTCACTCACCAGACTCGGATCACGGTCCATGAAATATTTCGGCGCCGCCGCTCACTGGTCGTTGAACTCGATCGCACCGGCTGCCATCCAGTTGTAACAGCTCCGGGATCGTCCTTGTTGTCGGGCTCCGCTGGAGCCAGGCGCCGACCATGACATCAGGCAGAAGGAGCTCGGAAGCAGGGCCACTTTTGACAACGGGTTTACTTCACATTTATACAGGGTCGAAAAACAGCATCAAAAGACAGGAGTCCCGAAGAAGTCCGCTTCTTTTAACGGGACGATCTTCCCTACGTTCCCCACGTAGGGATTTCGGCTAGCTATGTCAGCCCTTCCCCCACACACTAGACATATCCCCGTTTCCGCCCACACACACCACCAAAACCATGCAGATTAGCTGTCCCAAAGACGTGTCCGCTTGTCCCCCGAGGGGTCGGCGGGGTCGGCGCGGCGCGCATCCATGATTGCAGCGGCTTCCTCTTCCGAAGGGAAGGTAATTGGGTGCGGGCGCCCGACGGGAGGGCTACATCTGGGAAGTGCGGGAAAGGATGCATTGACCTCGTGGGCCACTGTGGGATTCCTGGAAGGCCGAGTGGCTGGCCTTCTTTTCATGTCGGTGGGCCTCTTGAAAGGTCGCTGACCAGCACTTTCTTCTCGCCGCGGACGCTTGTCCTTGGGCTTCTTGGAGCCCAATGGGTTCCTGGAACGTAGAAATGCCTGGACGTTTTCCCTCGTCTGCTGGCTTCTTGGAAGGTCGCTTGGACGCCTGTGGGCCTCCAGGACGGCGTTCATTACACTGCATAGGCTCCCCACGGGAGCCAGAGTTGCGCGTCTGTTTTCCAAGTTCGGCCGCGCCGCTATTCGCCGAATTCAGTCACGTGAGGAGCACACACCAAACTCCTTCAGTAAAGCCCACGCGACGGGGATAAACGCGCAACTCTGGCTCCTGCAGTCAGCCTATGCAGGAACTCTAGTCTCGTCGTGGCCACCGGCGATGTTATGTGCCGCCATCTGTCGGCTGTTGAACCAATAAGGCGCCTTTATTTAGCAGATGGTTGGTAGAGGTTTCAAGTTTTTCATTTCTAACCTTTTACTGAGGTAAGCTTGTTCAATAAAATTTGTATTCCCTTAATGCACGTTCTTCCGCCACCTCCGTGTAAAATATTACCACGATACGTTCAGAAGCCGAATTATGCTGTCCCTTGAAACAGCTATCAGTCCCTTTGATTCGTCCTAGTTGACTTGGGATGCTAGGCCAGTCCTGCTGCCTAAAAGAAGCGCCAGCACAGCGATTCCGAAGGCGTATACTTGCGATAGTTTTCTGTTGCAAGCTACGTCGGTTGAGGAAAGCTTCATTGAACCCTTGGTAAACAAAAAGCAACTCGCTCTCGCAAAAGAAACAAAAAAAAAAACACGAGCTTGACAAGCTGCGCTCGTTGACTGCTTTGCAGACGCTGGCAGCCACGTTTGTGATCGTTTCACAACAACGCGGTACAAGCAACATTGGGATACATTTGAAAGCAACAATAACTCTATTTACGCTATATATTAGCACCTGTTAATACTGCAGATTGGGCGAGTTGGTAAGGCATAATTTCGAGCCTGCGCACAGGTAGACAGTTACTCAATATCCAAACACACAAAAAAATACACTCAAACAGCGCTGAACCATCAGCTGATTTGCATTTCAAACTTCCTCTTTGACCCGAAGGAATTGGTTGCTAAGGAAGAAAAGGGGAAAGACAAGGCAAAGGGAGGAAGGCGAAAGAAAAAGAAAAACAAAGGTGATAGAAACAGGAAAATAGAAGACAAAGAAAAGGAAAATAAAGAAAAATAATGCCAATACAGCCGAGTACAAGAGTGACAAACATTACAAAAATAATTACAAAATTAATCACGAATATATATAAACCAGATGATATGCTGGTCTACTTACTGTCGACTACACTCTTGGCGTAAATAGTTCGTGTGATGCAAAAAGTCCAAGTGTAAAAAAAAAGGTAAATGTTAAAAAATATCAGAAATAAATAAAAAGAAAGAAACCAGTGCTTTTACTGGGTTACTGTCGAAAACACCTTCTGTCTAAATAATGCAGTTCTTTCTCCGATAAAGCTAAGGACGGAGTGCTGACGCACTGGGCTTCCAGTCTTGCAATGTTCTCCGCTTTTATAATTTCTTGGGTGAGGTGGTTTTTACTCTTGCCTAACACAGCACAGTTGTCCAGTCGCGCAAAACAGCCACAATCCCTACAATGAATACTTAGGTGAGCGAAGTTGGCAACGGCAATTTATACGTAATTTTTGTAACTCTTGGGGTCGGCTGTATTAGTATTATCCCCCTTTATTTTTATTTTCTTTTTGTCTCCTATTTTTCCTTTTTCATCCATCTGTTTTTCTTTTTCTTTCGCCTTTCCTCCCTTTGCGTTGTCTTTCCCCTTTTATTCCTTGGAAACATAAAAGGGTTTCGTTTCGATCTGGATGACCATTTTACAGGTGTGCGGTCACGTATCACTACTGCGTGGTGCATGTTAAAGACCCCAGGTTAGCGGTTGTACTGCACACTAAAAAAAAAAGGGAGTAGTACTTCCTCCCTTAAAGGAGGAACTCGCGTGTCCCTTATATTGCTCTATAAAGGGAGGAAATTTCCTCCTACAAAACGGGGAGGAAATGTGCTCCCCTAAGAAGGGAGGAAAATTGCCACCTTTTTTCTCTCAATGGAGGAAACTTCCTCCCCTCGTGTAAGTAATATAGCTTGCAACAGATGGCGCTCAAAACGGAAAAAAAAAAGTCGGAGAGGCGTTTTTTTTTTCTGTCATTAGGTTTTGCCGACTTTCGAACGCTACATGGTAGAGATGCACATACATCACTGAACATACAGAATACACGGAACACACGCAGATCAACCACGCACACAACAGCAACAACGCAGCAACACTGGGCCCCCTCGTATCTCTACGTACGCCAAGTTCCCACTAGCTCTATATATGGCAGTCTTATTTTTGAATCCGACTTTTTCGGTGACTGCTATCATTTGGCACATAAACACGGAAAGATGGAGTAAATATTACTCTTACTTAATACATTATTGGAATTGTCTTGTGCAATAGCCCCCATCTCTTAATTCAACACCCCGAGCAAAGCAAATGTAGATCATTAGGCTAATTAACTAAAATTAAATAATTTTCTTCTGAATAAGTTTGATGAATTATCTTGACAATGCAGTGCTGAAATGCAGTACACTGTGCTAAACATTGCAATCAAGCTATTGCTTGATTGCGGTGTTCAGTGCCAGTGTAATTATTTTCAGTTTTGGTGGGGTAATTAATCATTTTAATTGTTGCACAAGTTCAACGGATTTTCAAACAAACAAGATTACTGATTTTAACAAGACTTCTTGAAACAGCAGAGAAGATATCTTGGTTCATGCTCTGTCGCCGGTGTTACAGAAATTTAGAATTGTTTTAATTTACTAATCTGGAGCGTTTTTCCTATAAAAAGTAAGTGCCGGGCGTGATAAAGGCCCAAGAACCATGACTTTGGTATCCTCAGCAGACAACTAAAATAAGACTGTCTTTGGTGATATAATGCAACCGCTTGAAAACATCACATTGCCCGAGTCAGAAAGTTAAAAAGCCGTGTTGAGAATTTTAATAGATCGTTTAGTCACTCCCGCAACTCCATACGCAATCCGTTATGGCTGCCGCTATATATACCGTAGCGGAGCCGCGTTTCCGAGTTCTAGTAGAACGTTTGCAGCCCGCTGCAGAATATAGCGTTCCGAGAGCTAACGCAACGGAACTCTTTGGGACACGAAAGCTAAAATAGAGGTTCGTAAAGCAATTGTTAGTAATCTTCTATTCATGTCTCTATCTAAATAGTATTTAAATGTATTATCGAGTGCTTATGTTCATGTTTGCTTCCTTTATAAGTACGTCCAGTACGTTTGCGACGAGTTTGAGATCCAGGTTGTTGACGCCGGGTTAGCTGCGCTCGTTTTGCGACACAAAAGGGATCGCGTGATAATAGACTAAGTCAGCCAAATAAAAAAAAAAAACGTAAAAACGGAGTTTTTTTTTGTTTTTTTTTAGTGCGAGTTTTGACATGTAGCAGGAGATGGGGGGCGAAGCGCAAACTAAAAAGAAGCAGCGGTGAACCGTGGGCTCTGTCGAATCATGCGTTTCTTCAAGCCCGCGGATCTGCCCCCCGCCCCCACTTTGCCCCGCAACGAGAATGGAATGTCTGTATACCCTTTCTTCCAAGTGGACTCTTCCCGAATGCATAGTTGACCTTGCTTTCCGGATCCGTTGCCTCGTCCCTTCCCCGAATCGTCATTGCAGTGTCGTTTCTTGTGCAGGGATATGGTTTTTGAAAAACGCGTGTTCCCGCAAGCCGGTCGTTTTTCCGATGTGGACGGACTACAGCGTGTGTCGGACGGAGTCGCTCGCCGCAACGCAGTGCTCGTTCCTATTGACTGGATATGCTGTTCTGTTTCATACAGAACTGAAATAAACGCCTCATGGATTACCTTTCGGTACCTACGCTTTATTTCAAGAGTATACGTTTCTCGCGGAGGTGACGGCAACCAAGCTACCAAGCGCTCAAGTTGCCATCACCGCAATTAAACATGTTTGCGGTGGCAGCGGCGGTTCGACCGCCGCTGCCGCCACGATTATAGAGGAGGAATTTTCGTCCCTTTTTCAAGCGCCACTAAGTCGCGCTGCATGTGGATCGGTGAAAGGGAGGAACAAGGGCAATTTCCTCCCTTCCGTTGGCGACAGGGAGGAACATCGTTCTTTTCCTCCCTTTCTCCTCCCTTTTTTTTAGAGTGCACGGGCTAAATTGCTCCTCTACAGCTGAGACACCAGACGCCCACTGAGGCAGACTAACTTCCGGCCCTATAAACATACACACAACAGTTGGCTTGCTTTGCTTTGACAACCTATTCCTAGGGGTTGAAGAAGAGGAAGTTTGAAATGCAAAACAGTTGATATTTCAGCGCGGTGCGAGTGCATGCTTCTCTGTGTTTGGATTTTGAGTAAACGTCTACCTCTGCGCTGGTTCGTAACTACGCTATATACATTGGCGAGATATATGTCCTATACGGTTATATATATTCATATAAAGAGAATATATACTGTAGCATATTGCCTTATAAGAAAGAAAATAGGGGCACATACGAAAGTGGCGACATATGGCCAGGCATGGTAACGGATATATTGACATATGGTGCTAGTTATTGCCACACATGTCTATATGTAGTCCCTTATACGGTGCACCTTTCCCTTATTTATGCGTATATGTCTATATGTAGTTCCAGATATGACGAACATTTGACATATTTAGCTTGAATGAAAATATTATTTCCCTTTTCTGACACGGCGAGTGCATTTTTTAAATAAAAATGTAATGCTAGGTATTCATTTATCAAAAAAAAAACATATTGACAATACTCACTTCTGATTTGCAATTTCTAAATAATTTTCTTTTAATCTCCTTTTTAATCGGCGCTATATCTCCATGCCCATCAATATTTTCTGCAAAGAAGTCCCTCTGTTTTTGACAGTGATTGATTACAAACTTACAAGCATGAATTCGTAACTATGCTGGCATATTTTTGTCTGGTGCATTTAAGAAACCTCAATAAGATTGTTTCTCTGTCAATTATGTAGTATATTCACTTGTGGACGCACAAATGTATTGAAGATTACAAAAAGTATACATGTTCGTTCGTTTAAAATTGTTTTATGACTATATCCCCAAAAGATAAATCAATATTCAGCTTAAATATGCGTTAACCGTTTCAAGAGGCTTAAATATGACGTAAAATAATTTTTGTTTACGAAGTTATTGAGTTTACAACCTTGGTCCTCACCGTCTTTGTTCAGGCTGTTTTTTTTTCTTCAAAACCAGTCGTATAAAAAGCGGCTTGAGGACAGCATTGATGAATATCGAAGAGTCCTTCGGGTGCCTCGGAAGATATGCGTAACAACGCAAGCCACAACAACCCTATTGAAAATAATTCTGAAGGGCCCATCAGCCTTGAAGGATTATGGGACCTCACAGGCCCTCAAAACCCTTTAAAAATACCCTACAGGAAAACCCTGCAGGTATACCCCGCAGAAAAACCCTACAACCACACAGGCCTTCAACCGGTCAGCCCAAACCCCTTAGCCCATCAACCCTTTAGACGCCCAAATGACTGTGAATCATAGACAAAAATACAGTTCAAAACGTTATTGGAAATTTATGCGGACATGGAGTTTTACATGCATATTAAAACTCAAAAAGACCATAAAAATTGACGCTTGTTCAAACCCGGGCGCAAGCAGCTGTAGACGAAAGAGATCACATCAAATGGGAACAACTGTCTTCTTTATCACAACAAAGAAATATCTTTCAAAGTACTCACAATGCCGCTGGGTAAATTCCTCGTGTACTTTAGTTCAGCTAATACAACCTAGCAGGTGCACCTCACGGACACATACACAGTCTCAGTTAGCACGTGTAGCGAAGACCACGAACTTGCAAGCAGCACCCTACCCATCACCGCTGACAAATCCTGTGCACAGTCACGGTTCCGTTCATGATGCCGTCGGGGCGGAGTCTTTGGCGTATTTTTCGCTTGCTGGATGCTTCTGAAGCCGGACTGACGAAGAGGCGCTAGGAACAAGGCGGAATAGCGGCCGTCATCCACCGTCTCAGGACCAACAGTGCCATGATCCCGGTGCGCAGGCACTACATCGGGTGAAACACTGCTCCCCACTGCCAGGCTTGCGGCGAGTAGGCCGACACCGGCCACCATCTCCTTGAATGCGCTAAACACGAAGGCGCTCGAGCGGTGCTGAAGGCGGCAACGCCGAACTTGGTTCACCTGCAGAACCAAGGAAGAAGCTTCACGGATCAAAACAAACCAAGGAGCCTGCCATAGTCACCTTTCTGGAGGAAACCGGTCCGTCCCATATATCCACGGCGGTAAGAAGCAAACCGCCCACGAGTAGTGGAAAGAAAATGGCTATAGCGGTCTCCTGGCTTCCTCCGCTTCCTCACACCACTCTCTCTCGCCGACCACTGGAGACGCGTGTTGCCCGGCTGTGCTGGTTCTGCACCCTCTCCCCATGGCCGGGCGGAGAGAAGCGCAGTGTGTGTGTGTCATTTGAGTTGCCTGTTCCTGTTTTTGACGACGACGAAAAAGAGATAACGCCCGACTCCGGTGAAAAGCAAAATTATTCTGTTTATTTTCTCCTTTTTGGGGACCGTCCCCCGCGGAGGAACCGGTTCCCGGGACGAGTCGCTGCCGCTTCGCCTTCGCAATCTCCCCCGCGTCCCTGTTCTTGGGCAACGAGCTGCTCTCGGCTTGCCCTTTTTTATTATTGTTCGTGCTACAAGAAAAGCTTGTTGCACGAAGCAAGAAAGCCTCAAAACGCCGCTTGGCCAACAACACTCTGCCCGCGCCTCGTCGATTCTCCACATGGGGCGATCGCCTGCAGTGGCCTCCTTGGCGACCGAACACTCGGCCAGTAACAGGCGGGTCCACGAGCCTACTCGTGCTTGATAGAAGAACAGTAATAAAAATATGACCGTACACACATACGATCGACATTCTCCAAATACTTATTTTTTCTCCCTTCGCGAACAATAGGTAGCTATGATCTAATTCAGCGAAATGTCTTTTCTCCACCTAAGCCGTGGTCCCACAGACATCTCAAGAAGCCGGTAGGTTTTCCCGACCCTATTAGAAAAGCTCTTGACAGGCTCTCAGATATTTCAAGGCATTGTAAAGGGCACTTCAGACATGTCAGGAGAGCCTCCGACGGGGCCAGCGAACCGACCAGGAAATATCGGTGCCGCCTTCAAACATCTCAGAAATTCCTGAAGTCCCCTTCACACCCTTTAAAAAATTCCTGAAGTCCCCTAAGAGCGATGTTTAATAGGGAAGTTAGGTGATCCCAATGGCCGCTGCTGGCATCTCGCTGAGCAAAATCTGTAAAGTTGCCAGACATTCGAACAAAATACCTCCAATCGCAAAGAGGTCCCACGCCAAGGAGGGGAGCGTTTATGCAGCCCGAGCAAAAGCGCCCCCATCCCTCTGGAATGTTTACGTCAGCGCAATTCCGCACAAAAGCGTGACCTTGTTACCCCCTCATGCGCATCCCAAGAAGCAAAGGGTTCCTTTTCCGTGTGAATACCGCTTTAGGGCGGATGTCTGGCAGCGTGAGCTAGCGCACACCACCTCGGAGCGCATGGAGCGGAAGCTCGCGCTGAGAACCCAGGGATCCTGGGTTCGATCGCTACACCTGCCCGTTTCGATCTGGATGAGCATCGTACCCGCGTGTGGTCGTGTATCACTACTGCCTGGCGCACGTTAAAGACTCCAGGCTAGCGGATAAAGGCTCCAGGTAGTGGTGCATCCGAGTCAACCACAAATTCCAAGAGTGTTTGGAACATCAGCATGACTTTCACGGGTAATGGGGAAAGAAGTCCTAGCGGGTCGGAAATGCGAGATGAATCCTCAAGAATTAATCGTTTGGTGTTGAGGTTCCAGTCCAAGATTACTAATACGGCCCCATCGAAAATGCCAAGCAATCATTCTCTTTGTCCCATACTTGTCCCAAGATTAGAGAGACGCTAGCCGTGGGTCATTTACATGGTTTAGGATACCTCAGATTCCTTTTGCGTCAAACAGCTTCTGAAGCTTCGTGGAATTTGAATTCCATTTCCGCATTGTGGTTCCCGCTAGTTTCTTGACATGTAATCTTTGAAGCCAAAATTTTTCCGCTCCCTCCTCCGAGGTTGCTCCAGTGATAAGATCATCAGTATAGAGGGTTTTGGCCAGCATTTTCGTTTCTTCCGGATAGTCGTCTGTTGTGGACAAGTGGCAGCGTAGTGGGCTTCAAGAATGAACGGGCAGCTTGTTGCTTTAAAAGGAACTCATGTCATCCTCCAAACCTCTATAGGAAGATTTGGTTCTTGTTTTGTTGCCATACGCTCAAGCGGGAAAAATCATAGAGAGTACCAGCGCCGACCGCAGGTACAGAAACGTCTCACCATTAGATAGCGTACCATTGCCATGAATAGCTTGTTTGTATTGTTCCCATACGCGTTGCCAGTCGGGAGATGCACCGCCGAATCGTTGAAGTTCGAATTTCGGAAACTTCACCTTTGAGGTTGCAAGATTTCGATTGCCGCTCGGGTAAATCTGAGTTAAACCTGCTTGGGTTCTCGTTCGTTGAATCTTTTCCACTACTTGGCTAATGATGGTGATGTATGTCATGATCTTGTCATTGTACCTGATGGTGCAAGCGCTGTTTTGCTCGACGTCTCCGTAGGTATCAGCCGTTTGATGGCTGCGTCAACGCTGTTCAGTTGTATTCAAACGTCGCTAAGACTAGCAGCGAGACAGTATGCTGAGGCTTCTCTCGTCCGCGTGTTTTGCGATAGCTGCGTTCACATCGAAGATCAGCCTCGTCACTTAAAACCGCAGGGCCTTCCTCTTTTGCTTCGGTCGCTCCAGGGCGTCGCTGGCTCTTGCGGCGTCACAGCGTCACTTGGCCTTGCGTAACTGCGTCGTTGGGCTCTTCTCGTTGCGCCTGGCTGCCCTTCTTTCTTCAGCGCAATTACATCGCTGTTCTTCCAAGTTTTAGCACCAAATTGATAGATCTCGAACTCTGAGATACGAGCATGACACTATCATTGATGGAACAAAAGCAAGAAGTGATGATCTTTATTTGCATGGTGCTGCCAACCCCTTTTCGAGTAGCTGACAGCTCAATGTTTCTGTGTGGCACGAAAGAAGACGCGGTATGGAGTTTCTTTAAGGTCTCGCTCTAACAAACCGGGGCTAGCTGCTGGGCCGCTGGGCTTGCACTTAGGCGACCTTGACTGGTTACACGGCTTTTACTGGTTTACAGCAGCAGTTGGCGTCTAAGCGTATGTTGAGAACGCGGAACCTGGTTACAGGGATAAAGACACTTCGCGCGGAACCGTTGAAGCAGCGCTGAACTTGGCATTAGGAAGCGGCGTGGGACAAGGACGACGAAGTGGCAATCCGGCTGACCCAGAGAGGAGGCCCGAAGCCGGAGGTGGTCGTAGGGCCAGCTGCCTACACTGTTGGCAAAAATAACACGCCCAGACGTGTAAACCGTTGTCCCATAGCGGACACGTCGAAACGTGTTCGTTTTACACGGAGCCATCTTTGTTTTTCGTCTACACATGAGGTGCTGTGTAAAGTTAACACGCTACACCGTGTTTGCCTTCCAAGAAGCACGGTTCAACGTGTTCCTTATGAAACATGGCGGCCAGCAGCCGAGAACAGGCGAGGGACGAGCCCAGCCAGCCGCGCCTTTCAGCCGAACTGAAAGCATACAGGACGCGTTCGTTCTCGTTCGATGTCTTTTATGCACAGTAAACAGTCTCCGAGCGGCGGACGTAGCTACGTGCAAAGGTACCTACGTGCATCGTCGGCGGTCGGTGGCGTCGGCAGCTACGACAAAACCACTAGACAAAAACAAAAACAAAAAAAAACGAATATTGAACTTACATGGATAAATAGCTCAAGCAAACGCTTGTAATCGGGCGGTAACTTGCGCCACCTAGTGCGATTTCTAGCAACGAATGAAAAAAAGCAGTAGTCGGTTAATACGCTGGGAACTATCACGAGTAGACTGCTACTCTCATACATCAAAGACAACACGAGCACCACGTAGGACACAGCAGCCACACATACACAAACACAACACCGACACTTCGCCCGACACTTCCTACTAACAACGGACTCTCCCCGCGGCGTATATATGCTTGACATGTACGGGTGAGCTCTTTGGTCGCTGATCGTTACCGATTTATAGAAGAAGACACAAAACACGGCACAATGGACAGCCGTATGTAAGAACTGTTTGCATTTAAAAAGTATGGAGGCAAAATCTGTAAAATTAGTCCTTTGCGAAAAACAACGATGTACTAACAATAAATCTTAAACCAGCCATGAAAAAGTTCAAATTTTTGTTATTTTCATGCTCGACCAGTGTTATGAGCAGTCCGACTCGCTTGAATCAGATAGAAAAACAAATGATTGGGATTTTATCAGTACGTATTCAATAATCAATGGAAATTATACTTGCGCAAGGCATTTTTTATATATATTATTGTGAAGGACATCCGCCCAACACTTCACTTCCGCTAGTTGTAGTACGCGTACGGGAGCAGACGCCTTCACTTTTGGGGCGTTTTGATGCAGATTGTTGTCGTATGTCGTGTTGGTGTCGAGCGAAGCGGTGAGGCTTGGGAGTTTGTGACCGGTGTTATTCGTGATCATAAATGTGGCGCTGATGCGTTTTTTTTTTTTTTTTTTTTTTTAATATTTCTATATTCGCGTCTTCAGCTCGACGCTCGCCCTCCCGCGGCGGAAACGGGAAGGGCTCTAGTGAGGGTCCCCCGATTCTCCTGCTCTGCGTGCACGGCGGAACTGCTCGCGATCATGGCTCGCGAAATGTCATTTCCGAATGCAAACAACACTATTCACGGTCCTAACGTAGTGCTGCAGCCGGTATGGGATTGTACCTCACTGGAGAGTTTTAGTATTGCTCATAGAATGCGCATAGAAGCAAACGCAAGCGGTGTGCGTTTGCGTTAGAGTTGCGTGCCCCACGTTGCGCGTGCGCCTCGTCGCCATGCACCATTCAAGACCGCAATTTCGGGCTCCGCGCACGCGCAGTGTGGAACACGAAAAACTAACGCAAGCACGCAGCGCTTGCGTTTGCTCGTAAACATAATACTAAGACCTGCTACTGTTTTACCGGCTTCCAACGCCAAAGAAACGTGGTGCAGTGAGCAGACGTGCAAGCAGGTAAGCGTTCCTTGGAACTGGAAAGGCTGACATTGGCAGAACAACGGAGCGTAAAAATGAAAGCAACTAAATGTTATGAAAAAATTAGGAATAAAAAAAAAGATTTTTTTTGGGGGGGGCATTTGGTCTGGAAGGATATTGGCGGCGACTTTAGACGTTTTGCCGATTGTCAAAAGTAGCGACTTTGATAGCAAAATATACTTTACACACAATTAATGTAATTTTACATGGATGTCTCACATTAGCTCAAATGTTTTCATTGATTTTAAACTATTTTTTTTATTACTGGGTAATTCAAAATGCAGCAATCGGCAGCAGTGTAAATAAATATCACACTTTTGATTATCATATTTGTTTGCGCGTTTAAAATTAGATCATAAGCAACCAATTACATTAGAGCTTGAAAATTTATGGATTAAAATATCTTCATTTTAATAATTATATAATAATAGAAATCGCGGCAATGTATGCCACTAATTAACGCCACATAATAGTCTTTCCGAAAAAGGTATAATTTTGTTTTCTTTTTAGCGTATGAAAAACTCTGACATCGTTCTCAAGATAGACAAAACAGTCAAACACTGGATGTAATATCAAGTCATATGCGTCACGCGTTGCCCTATAAGAACATACACACACACACACACTTCAGCCGTCTGACTTGAATTCCGTCTTAGAGATGTTGCAGTGAGAGCAGCGTTCATTAATTTATACGCTTTGTGGACATATTGTAAAAATTGGAATTGTCTTATTCTTATGCCGGGAATAATGTTAAACCAATTAATCATCTAAATGCCCAAAAACCCATTCAAAGGCCCGCAGTTTGTTATTTCCCAAGCCAATTATCTGAACGAGAAAAGGCAGCCAGAACGCACAAATATCGGTGCTGATTTTTTCAACAACTACAAATATCAGCCTGGATCGAATATGTACGTCACAAAATAAAGTTACCGCGAACAACTTTTTTAACTAAATAATTACGATCTGAGACACATCTTGAGTTAAGAAGGAATCCGAAATTAAGACCCTATAGCGATAAATTAAATCCAAATACAGGTTAGTTTCGGTTTCACTCCAGAATTAAAACGCGCATCCTTCCGTAAATATTCCGCTAAACACCGTTTTTTTCTTAGCATAAAAAGGGGACCTGCGCGTACAACACCCTAGCTTCCTCGTATCAGCAGAAATAATTTGTGTCGCTCAGTGAAGCCAGCACACTAGACAGGCGCAACAGCGGCACGTATCTCCGACCCTCACTATAACCGCCATTTTAGAAAATGAGTGGCGCCACCTATAGTTAGTTGGAGTTGCGAATAGCCACATTGAAAATTCACGAGCCCGTGGCACTGCATTATGCTAAAATCGCGAGCTCCTTCTCTGTTGACGTCGTTTTTCTGGTAGCACTCGTGGATACTGCAAGCGTTTAAACAGTGCACAGTCTCGCCTACATCCGCGGTGACGTAATCGACCTATTGAAACGTATTGCTTGCGTCATTTTGGAGTACGCAAGACAATTATCTCGCTGCTCTGGTTTCGGTTATAAAAGCAAGGCAAAACGCTCGTCGTTCCCGCCCTCAGTACACGTTGGACACCTTCCACACTTTGACACTGGATAACTGGATGAACGAGGATTTACATTTACTTCAGAGGTCACACGCGCTCGCCGCTTCCTCACCGTCGAGCAGCAGGATCAGCTGGCGACAAGCCGCGTATGAAAGGCTCGAGCATCGACAGCCCAAGTGCACTCGGTGCCGATGCGGGCGATGCGGGTTTCTGTCAACCGCTAGCCCAGCACAGACCGTGACCGTTCCAGCTCTTCGTCATGACGCGGTGTTGCAGAAAGCAGCGTATAATACCACTACACGGACCACCGAAGCGAACGCACTGTTATCGTAAATCTTGGCTTGTGATTGCGCCTAAATTTGTAAATAATCTTATTCTTTTTTCTGGAGACGCAAACGAAGGGCATAACAAAATCGTTTGCATATTCCGCATACCTCGCAAAAGCATCAGTCACCTTGAGAGAAGCGCAAAACACGGTGTCCGCACCGTCCTGACTTCCCAGTCTTCTACCTTAGCAGTTTGTACCTGTTAGTAGGTATGTCTACTGAAACTGCAACTTGAAACTTGGGGCAGTGCCAGAGGGAAAAGAGACAAATTCGGGCCTCTTCCCAATGTAAAGAAAAACCTCTATGTTCTCTACGTAAAAAATTGGTCTCAGTTCATGCATCTGTGGGCAGGTAGAAAATCTTGCCCTAGTTTATTCACACCGCATGATGAGCGCAACAAACTCACACGAGTCACACGAGATTTACAGGAAAACATCGGTGGTGATTTAAGTTTCCCTGAAATTCTGTATAACCGGTCGTTTGCGGGACCGAATCATCTACTCGAGCGGTGTGCGTCGCTGTGCGAACACGTCGCCGTGCAAATGCAGTCTAACGACACGAAGCATAGAAACGGCAGATTTAGGGAAACTATCCGAAGTCCCTTGTTCAATTAAAACGACGTAATTTTGTTGAAAACGTCCGCAGCATTTTACTCACGGTATGCGTCGGGAATCTTCCACATTTTGAAACGGAACGAAGGAAGATTTACTTTTAAGAACGCTCGCTGCGTCCTCCCCAACCAGCTGGACCGGATCAGCTGACGACGACGGGGCTAAACCCGTCAAACGCAACCCCACAACCACCAATATGAGCTCCGCGTTAGTGCGGGTTTCAACCTACAAGCACCGCACCACACACCACGAACGTTTCGGCCCTTTCTCGCATCGCCGTGTTGCCCCAAACAGAACGAGATCGCCGAAGAACGCAGCGCTGTCGTGAACCTTGGCTTGTGGTTGCGCACTCGTGGACCCTGTGACTCCCCTCGCTTTCAAAGCACACACGACGAATGGTACTTTCCGTCTTCCGGGAACATCACAGGGGCACTTCTCCGGTCACGTCTTCACTATGTGCTCGCAAACTGCGAAGCTCTATGCGAAGCTTCTCGCGTCCCGTCAAACCAAAACAATAGCGGCTGCCAGAAATCTCTCCGGTCAAACAAAAAGAACGAAAGCCAACCGGCTCTTGCTTCCACCGTACATCGACGACGCTGCAGTCGAAGCAGTTGAATAGGGAGGCTGTAGTGAGGGTGGGCGCAACTCAAAACCTGGAGAGCGTTCGCAATTTAATGGCGGCGCCTGAGGGAGAGGATTCGAGAAAGGATATACGCCAGTGTTGCCTGCACGAGAGCAGGCGCCCGCTCTGTTGCAACTCTGTTGCTCCATGCGCCTTTCCTCCTCTCGCCTCCCATTGCAAGCAACGAGCGCCTTGGCGCAGCCTCTCTCGCTTCCTTCTCGCTCCGAGAATCGCAAACGTCGAGCGGAGCAAGCAAAGTTGCCAGACAAGCAGCAACGTCCAAGATGGCGGAATTTACCATTTTTCGCGTTAAAAAAATACTTAACCTATCGCAACAAAACTGGTGGCTATGGAAAAGTAATCATTTATACCTTGTGTAAATTATTCAAGCACCTTAATGGGCTCTTATGACCTGAGTTAGGAAATAAAACGACCCTTTGCCCCATAGACTCCCAGCAAAATTTAGCAATTAAATGGCGTCCATGTCCCGTGATCGCCGATCTAGCAGTTGCACCCACCCTCACTTGAGCCTCCCTTCAGTTGAAGGTTGAAGCAAAAACGAAACCAACTGCAATGTCACGTGTTCACATCGAAGACGCGCTTTTTATATCAATTTTAACTGTTTTGAACAAATAATTGGACCCATGACTTTATTTGTGCTGTGTAAGAAACTATTATCAAGAGCCCTAAACTAAATGCAAACATGAGCGACATGAGGGAAGCCGCATTGCCATCGACCAGAAAATGGCGGCGAGCCACGGTAAGCGCGGGTTTCGCCAACGTCCCGCGACATGGCGTAATTGCTTTTGGTGCTTATCTGTTTCCGAGACATGTTTCTTTCCGCGGCATTTGTCTCGACGGTCCTTTCTAAGTGTGTCCCCAAGCATTCCGGTGCTTCGATAGCCGGCAATGCCGCGGTCGTCGCCGGAGGCGATGCGTGTTATCGAGGTCGGTTACACGGTTATGCGTGTATGACCGAACCAAAACACGTTTTTTACAACCTCGCATGGTATCTGAACGTATTATCCGTTACTCATCGTGTAAATTTATGGTAATTTGTGTAAATAGCGTGTTTTTCACCCCAAATATTCACCAAATACACGGCACTTGCTAACAGTGTACGGACTTTGAAATCCTCCAGCTTTTGTAGCGTGAACTACACTGGCCGAACTTGAGCAGTTTCGCGTGGCTCCTCGAGAGCCGTGCTGCACATGCGCAAGGAGCAGTGACTTCACACGGCACACAACTGGCACGCGGGAGCCGCCACCGCCGCGCGCTCCGCCGCCGCGGCGCGCGCCTCGCCGGTTTGCGCATTCCAGAGGAGTGACGTCATAGCCGCGGCGGACGCACTGGCGCCGGCGCGTGCCCAGCTGTGCGCCTCTGTTGCGCAGTAGCCAAGTCGGAAGCTGCACCGGAGTCGCTTGATAGCGCCTCTCATTTTGTGCGCATGCGCAGATGTATCAGTTTGGGCAGGGATGGGCAAAATACATGCGAATATGTATGGAAATACATATACAAAATACTTCGTCAAAAATGTATTTAAATACAAATCTAATTACATTCCTAAAAAGCGTTTAAGCACAAGATACAAATACAACCAGATGCATTTGGACTCTTCTAAACACTTTTCCAAATACATTCCTCAAAATTTGCGTCAGCGACTTCAGGGCACCTGGAACGGGTTTCTGATTGTCTCATTTTAATTTTGCATCGCACACTCGGGAGTTAGCGTGCGAGGCTCTAGTAGCGTAGCAGAAATATAATCACAAAAAAATGTAATCAGCTTGGACGTATTAGGTGAAAAGTTCAGAGCTGCAAGCAGCTTTCTGTCGATTACATCTTGGTATAGACCAGCAAAGAACCGAGACGACCAAGACGCGCAGCAGTAGCTAGAAAAGTTTTTATTGTTGCAACTCGCACCAGTTACGAAAATCTGGACGACCCGCGGCGTTTAGAATTTCCCAGGCAAAACTTTGGATGGAAATCAAGCTCGAAAGCATCACAAGTTGTCACAGGCACTTATTTAGCCAGTCTGCCTGTGAATGTCGATTTCGTAACTATTCTTGCCCTGGACCAGCACCGTAATCACAAAGCCACTAAACGCTTGTGCTTGATTGAGAGACACTGCATTCGGTGCTGAACGTAGTTTTCTTCCTGCTGTGGACAGTGCCTTTAAAATGAAGTCGAAGGAGAAAAAAAAAGAGCCCCATGGCCGAATAAAGGGTGGAGACTATATCTTACAACCACATGCATAAAACAAGCATTGTAACTTTGGCAATAACATTTATTTAACGTAATAGAGGCAAGTGCAACATTAAAGAGGAGACCTTCTCAGTAGAGTGTAATTTTGGTGCGTGCTAATCTGTGAATTTTCGACTAGTACGACTTCAGCAGCAGAAGCTTTTCGAACAACGTGTCGCAAGATAAAAAAAAAAAGAAAAAAAAAGCCTCGTCATCATTTTTAGGCACAGTACTTCGAAGCCTCCAGCCTCCATGGCTTCGGACATCGAGAGCGTTTGATTGTGCTATTTGCTTTTCGTGTGATGTGTGTGTGCGCGCGCGCGTGTTTGTGTGTGCGTGTAGGAAAAAAAGCGGGAAGGCGGGAAGGGGGGGGGGGGGGGGGGGCAAGGAGCCTGTTTCTGCAAGGATGGCTCGTCTACGACTTTCTTTTGCACGAGGCTCTCGATTCCCATCTCCCCGACGGTGCACAGACGGCGCCCTCAGGTCGGGACACAGTGTAGGAATGCTCTTTAGGTGTGGAGACTCGTCAACTCGCCCCGTCGGAACAGCGAACAGATCCAACACCACCTAGATCTAAAACCGCAGCGCTTCCCTCTCCCTTCAAGGAGCGTCGGCATCAGTAGGCTGAACAGGTAGTGCGCTTCTCCGCATGGCTCCCCTTGACAGTTGGCTTCTTTGCAGTGCACGATCTCTTTTACTTTTTCTTTCCCTCTACGCTTGCACGCTTGACGCGGCGCAAACAAAAAACAAGAAAGGCGCAACGGCGTCGCTTTCTTTTTCTTTTTCTCCCCCAACGGTCGTCGTCGTCCATCGCGTTCCTTTCTTCGACGGCTTTTTTAGCTCCTCCTGCGGGTTGGATCACGTGACAATAAGTCTGGAGGAATCGACTAGAACAACTCTAGAAGCGAGTAGGATTTTGGACGGCGGTTCAACTCTTGAGTGAGATCGAGCACATTTTGGAATACAACACAACCGCGGCCTCGTGTGTGAACGTGAGCGTCGCTTTTCGATTGTCGGTGCTGTCATTCCTTACAGATGTTTCTTATCCGCGCTTTGGTGGAAAACTGGATGTGAAAGTGTCCATATTTGTGTTTCTGCAAGGGTGACTACGAAAGCGTGGACTATACAGCGAAGCGACGGGAAGATCTCGCTCCTTGACGGCATGGCAGGGTGAGAACTTTTCCATTTTTATGATCCTGGTTTCGTTTCTTGTTTTTACTTTTCGCTGAATGCATGCTTGGGAGTGATTTGGTTGTGGCCTGGAAGTAACATATTCAAATGCTGGCGCTACTTGCAGGTGCAGAACTAAATAAAAATGACTTGATTTATAAGTTAGATTGGAAATTTTTTTCGCAAGGTATGCAAGTGATAGGTTATCGCAGTTGCAACCAGCACATCAGTTTAACAACAACAACAGAAGTACAGGGTGTCACAAAAGAAAATTTACACGGTCTTTTTAACCGCAAAAATAAACTAGGCATCGCCGAACGGTCATTCACCGCCCAAAGGTAGAGCTAGAGGTCACAACCAGATGGCAAAGTTTCAGCCCGATCCGATAACTGAATCAAAAGTTATAAGTGATTTTCTGAAAATTTCAATGGAAAAATGGCGGCCGACGGAGTTTTCAAACACATGGGGCTCCACGGCACCAGAAACCGAAAACGGGCAAAAATGGGCCCCATTTTCCCATTGAACTTTTCAGAAAATTACTTATAACTTTTGATTAAGTTCTCGGATCGGGCTGAAACTTTGCAATCTGGTTGTGACCTCTAGCTCTACCTTTGGGCGAAGAATGAGCGTTCGGGGATGCCTAGTTTATTTTTGCGGTAAAAAAGACCGTGTAAATTTTCTTTTGTGACACCCTGTAGATTATGTCGTTTCTGCGTATCCTCGTCGGAGCACAGAAAGGATCCGCTACAACTAACTAGTAAGATCTATATTTCAGCGGGTCTCTGAGCTGTAGTTTGGAGTGCACGCAAGCCGGAATATGGTTCATTGACCAGTTTACTTATCCATACACCAGAGCCATATACTAACAATATAGCTGGAGCTCCTTGTTGCTCCCCAAGGAATCCCACCACACCACGAAGCTCTTTGGAGCATATTATTATTATTATTTATTATTATTATTATTATTATTATTATCTGAACCTGGTTTTGTGATCGTGCACTAAGCATTATTATTATTATTATTATTATTATTATTATTATTATTATTATTATTATTATTATTATTATTATTATTATTATTATTATAGTGCATTCGGCACATCAAATTCAAGAATAATTTTGATGTTTGTGATTCAAAATAGCAGATTGAAAACATTGTCAGTGTTTTCTCTCAAATACAGAACCCTTCAGCTGCACTTTAAAGAAGAGCATTATTTTTTATGTTTTGTATTTTTATAACCATTTTTGATTACATTATCTTTTTTTGGATTAATATGATTTCATCCTTTTCCTTCTATTTCCTGCAGAAGCGGTCAAATACACGTACTGGATACTGCTTTGCTGAACTCGGGCTACTGTACGGCCTCCATGGAACAAGCTGAAAACTGACAACTTAGAAGAGTGCTTCGGAATGTATAGGCAACTAGCTTCTTCTAGTATCACGTGTCTACAAAGCACATTTACGAGGATGAAAACAAAATACTGCTGAGGAGCACGCTGTGAACGATCACTACGGCTAGCAAGGATGGAAACTAAAAAGATCTCCCCAAGCGTGCGGTTACTTGACGCCCTACCTGCAACGTGGTATACCTGCAATATGCCAATATTGCAAAGCTGAAACTCTGCAATCAAAGATACTCGCTGCCAACCGTCACGGATGTCAAGAAGCGAACTCGGACCAAGGAAGAATATGTCTGACGCCTGTGATAGTGAACCCATCGTGAGTTCGAGCTGAAGCATGTGTTGGACTGCAGTGAAAACATTCAACTGAGAAACCTTTGCTACAAGATGACAACAATATTATAAGTGCCAGGCAGCATCTAAAAAAGAAAAGCTAAGGCGTCAAGGCTAAACAGATTAGTTCCTGTCCTGCCAGCAACATGCTTGCGCTTCATCCTCATGCAAAGGCAACTGCTCTCTGAAGTCGGTGAATCTGTGTTTGTGTGTCTGTTTATGTGCAGATAGTCGGTGTCCTTGTAGCAGTCTCTTGGGTATATTGTGGTGCTACAGCGTGAATGCCAACATGCTGCACAGATATTGTGTGTCTCGGTGTCACGAAATCTACAGCATCGAAGATGCATGTCTATAAACGTTTTCCAAGACGGATATTTTCGGAACTTATGGATACCAGGAGGCTCGTTTCGCGGTGTTCAAAGGTGACAATTGTTTTATTTGCGACTCTTCTGTATTGTAAATGCAAGCAACTTTGAATATGAAGCTCTCATGCCCACTTCTGCTTGTGTACAAAACTGATGTAATGCGTCTTTGGATGCCTTTGAAGTGAATAAAATTAAATGACATGAATTCCTCTGCATCATTTATTCAATTGTTGCTTTAGTTCATTTTATCTGGTCCTACTACCTCCATTATTGCCATTTCATAGGAATTCCTTTTTTATACAACTCCCTTGTCGTTCAGAAATGATTACACCACCCAATTTATCGCTTAAAAAATAATAGCTGTCTCAAGATATCACTTTCTTGTATTTTTATACAATAATTATAGGTTATATTAATTTTCCTGCGTTCTAAAATTGGTTCTTTAAATCACTCGGCGTTCACAGCTCTCATGTTAGCTCATAAAAAATAAATAGTGCGAAAAACCGCGTTTCTACGGCTTAAAAGCTACGCTCGAAGCCTTAAGCTCAGCTCTATAGTGCGGCGCTCGTCAGCCTGCTGCCGTGACGTCACTGGAGGCGTGTGCTGGTCTTTTCCTCTAGGTGGTGTTGACACATCACGTCCCCTCCTTTCCTGTGTTTTCTCCGCCTGCCCCTAGAGGGCGCCAAAACGCTCAGGTCGTGAGCACTATGATAGCAAAAGGAAATATCTCAGATGAATGGAGGCTTAGTAGGATGAGTATCATATATAAGGGAAAGGGAGATAAGTCTGATATTAGGAATTATCGTCCCACAACCGTGACACCTGTTATTTACAGGTTGGTAATGCAGATTGTGAAGAACAGACTGGAGGAATGGGTAGATTGCGAGGGCATACTAGGCGAGTTACAGAACGGGTTTCGGAAACAAAGAAGGTTGGAAGACAATTTATTTTCTCTAACACAGTGTATAGAAATAGCGCAAAAAGAAAACAGACAGCTCTGGCTGGCATTTCTGGATATCAAGGGTGCTTATGACAGTGTGAACCAAAGGAACCTGTGGGACATAGTGGAGAGCTTAAACCTAGATGAAGGACTACCAGCACTATTAAGAAATATTTACAAAGATAATAAGTGATTCTAACATGGGAAGGAAAGGCGACAGGGAAAATAGTGATAAGACGAGGCCTTAGGCAGGGGTGCCCGTTATCGCCTTTGCTGTTTATGTTGTATCTGAGAGGGTTGCAGGATAGACTAGAGAAGAGTGGGCTTGGATTCGACCTTTCGTACAGAAAGCTAGGCCAAAAAATTCAGCAATCCTTACCGGGATTGATGTATGCGGATGATATCGTACTAATGGCTAACAACAGGACAGAGTTGCAGGAATCAATGAGCATCTGTGGTAGGAAAGGAGAGAAATCAGGTTTAGAATCCAGTAGTGAAAAATGAGCAGTCATGATTTTAACGATGATGAAGTTGAGAGCCTGAAGACACAGAATATTACTATTGAGAGAGCTAGTAAATACAAGTATCTAGGAGTATGGATATGGGATGGTGCAGAATATCTCAGTGACCATGAAAAGTATATAATAGGTAAGGGCAACAGAAATGCAGCTGTAATGAAAAATAGAGCACTTTGGAATTACAACAGGTATGAGGTGGTGAGAGAGATTTGGAAAGGGGTCATGGTTCCTGGCTTGACTTTCGGAAACGCAGCGCTATGCATGAAATCCGAAGTGCATGCAAGACTAGAAATAAAACAGCGCCGAGTAGGTAGGCTGGCTTTGGGGGCACATTGCAAAACGCCAAACCAGGGAGTACAAGGAGACATGCGATGGGCGTCATTTGAGAGCAGGGAAGCGGTGAGCAAGATAGAATTTGAGGATCGGTTGAGGCAAATGGATGGGGAGCAATGAGCACGAAAGGTTTTCAGCCATTTATAGATGAGGAGTATAGACACAAAGTGGAGACAGCGCACTAGAAAATTAAGAGGAAAGTATTTAGGCTATAGTGAAGATACGGATGAGCAAGTCTCAGTTAAGAAGAAAGTTAAGGCCACAGAAAGAGATCTGTGGCTAGAGGGAATGCAGACAAAGACGGCTCTGAAAAGCTATAGATTAAACAAAACAGTTATTGCAAAAGAAAGCATTTATGACAATTCTAGGGGAAGCTCATTGTTGTTTGAGGCGAGGACGGGTGTTCTGCGAACCAGAACCTAGAGAGCGAAGCACCAGGAAATGGATACAGTGTGCACTGCTTGTGGAGAGGAGGACGAGACGGCCGAGCGCTTGATACTCTACTGTAAAGGGCTTCACCCTATGCCTACCGAAGACTACATAAATTTAATAAAGTCATTGGCTTTTAGAGACAGCGAAGGGAGAATGGATTTCAAGACTGTAGGCATTACCAAGCAAAGATTAAGTGAATGGTGGCAGAAAGCGAGAGAAAACTAGGTATTTTCTTATTAACTGTTGGCATGGGGTTTTTATAGCCTCACTTTCTTTGCAGTGCGGAGTGAATATAGATTTCACATTTAAATATTTTAACCTTAAATGGTAAAACAAAATGGCTAGGTGGCGTAAGCTACCGCCCGATCCGAAGGGCTCAGCCGGGTTCATCCGTCCATCTATCCATCCGTCCGGTCGCCGGCCCTCCGCCGGAACGTGGGCTAGGTCACCCATTGCTTACGCCGCCTCTAATTGTTTCCGACTTTTTACATTTTTTTTTTCAATGGTGAACCGAGCATAAAAGAAATGTAAAAACCAAACATCCAAAGCCCAATATTTGAATGAATGCGCCGACTGGTCTCCAGCCTGGGGAAACGTAAACATTTTAGAAAGGGAAAACAACGACATGAAAATATTAGTAAAAGATACGATCAGCATAAAGACGTCTGCCCAATGAATCAGTCACATGCTCGGTCGTTGTTCTCTCCAAACTAAAGGAGCCTCGTCGGGGATTGTCTTGCATGCGGGAGACGTAGACATAACAGACTGCCCATCTGTTCAGGATCGGATTCTGTCTGGCGTTCTCGTGGAATGCAGACGCCTCTGTGGAACGCAGACGCTTCTTCGGTTTCGGTCAAACGTGCAAACGGGTTCGGATCGCATGATAATGCGACACGACTGCAAAGGAAAAAAACCGAGATGCAAAGAAGCAGTCTCGGGAAAAGAAGAAAGAGTCCCGACTGTGCGACTCGTAACGTGGAAAGGAACTCCAAAAGCAGCTATAGAGTGTGCCATACATTAAACAATTTTTTAACCGCAATTTTTTTACAGCGTTTTTTTTGTACAGCAATTTTTTTTAAAGTTTGTGATGATAGTATTATTATACTTATATCAGAAGTGCCATTAATAAAACCGGTTTGCTTTACTGGAAGAGTGTGGTTACTATATAAACCTTTGCTGCAATCTGCAACATGCAAATGTAAGTGTACCAACAAAGTGAACCTTTCAAAGAATGTTGCTTTTATTAACCTCTGCGTCCAAAATGTTTAACTTCGTGCCAATTGAGCCAGCAGTTCAATTTAGCAGGATTCAAAGACTGCCTTAAAATGTAAAAGAATAATCGCGTTAGCTGCCCCATATGTTGAAAAAAAATTTTGTTTTTTTAATAGTCAAGTCGAATCAACGGTAATTTGCGAACTCGATATATATATATATATATAGAAAAGTCATGTGAACGGTGCTTAAAGCAATTTAGTTCCTTGTTATCCGTTAACAAGGTTTGTGTTAATCATTCTTTTTTTTTGTGCATTTTTTTTTCTTTCGGTCGCACTCAAGTTATTGTTTACCTGCGCTACAATCAGAGTCTATTAATTTTTCAAACGCTTCCCGACGTTACTATTGCGCTACTAAGGAAACAAACGACGGAATGTAAGCTGGGCTAGAAATTATCTACAGGAGGGGGACATTTCTTTTTCACTCGTGGACCGCCGCGTCGGCCCGTATTAGGGACTTACTCTTGTTTGTCCGTCTGCCATTTTTGGGGGTTATGAAAACCTCAGTGTGCTGAGAGAGATGATAGTTGAATGACCCCCCCTACATACCGCATCGTAGGCGAACCCGTAGACACCGGAAAGCAAGCTGCACGCTGAGCAGGCAGCTAGCACAGGCGGCCCGGTGCGCTGCCGGATGGCCTGAAACTTGCGGCGCCACCTGGGGGTGGCTCCGTGAAGCTAAGCGCGCGGGGTGTCATTATCTGGTCGCGGCGGAGAGCGGAGTCTCCACATCTAAAGAGCCTTCCTACACCGTGGGTCGGGATCCCGGGAAGGCGTGCAGCAGCAGGCTGGCAGTTTCAACGTCTCAAGTTGAGACGATGCGTGCCCGGCCTGCCCGGGCGCCGCAGGACTGGTGTAGAGTTTCTTAGTTTGGGGGGGGGGTTGTTGCCGTTGGCGTTGAGATGAAGAAAGAGCAGCTTTGGACCCGTCTTAGGATAAACAAAATGAGTCACCCGAATAAATTTGAGGGATATATTTTCACCCACAAAATTGTATTTAATTACAATTGTATCTGAAATACCGACGTTTTAGTATTTAAATACACGCGTCAAATACATTACCCAATTTGTAATTAAATACACATGCAAAATACACGAAGTATTTAAAATACAAATTTCAAATACTTGTATTTGAAATACTGCCCATCCCTGAGTGGGGGCCTACATATAGCGGGGCGTTTGCCAGTGTGATATAGCCATGGAGAAGGAGAGCGAAATTGCTGCTCAGCGGCGCAGACGGGCGAAGAAGCTTAACTCATCGGATCCCGAAGTAGTTGCCTGGCAATTAGCGATTGAAAGTAGGAAGAACGAACAGAAGAAGGCTAAACGTGCTGCGGAGACACCGGGGCAAAGGGAGGAACGTCTAGCAAAGCGGCGTCGCCAGGAGGCTGAGCGACGTGCCCGACCGCTCACGCTACCTATATCCTGGCATAGCCGAGCTAAGCTATTGCAATTATTTTGGCCCAGCTTGTGGGAGTTTCTGCCAGATGTCCAGTGGGATGCCAGCGGGATGGGACTTAGTGTATCAACTTTATCTCGTTTCGTTTCATGGGCTGACAAGTTTCTTTCCGAAGTGGTTTAGTAGTGATTGTGTTGTGCGACGCCTGCATTTAGAGTTCGCTGATTATATTGTCACGAATGAAGGTGACGAAAAGCCGAACAGTGAACTGAAAATAAAGATTTAATGGGCGAACTTGTGCCAACCAAAAATAAATAACGAAAGAGCGTCGAGGTAGCAGAAAAGCGGGCGGCGGTTCGGCGGCACTACAGAGCGCTAGCGAAACTGGGACTGACTCGACAAGGTCGCGGGCAGCTGCTTATCTACCGTGCGTCACTATCTCGAAAGTTCGGCAAAGAAGGTTTGAGCGTCGCGCGCTCGGGGCGAGGATGAACTGGCACTTTCGAGAATAACAAAGCAGAGGGAAAGTTACGTCTGCTGCGAGAATGACCGGGAATCTTCTAGAAGACCGTGACCAAGCGTTGCCTTCTCGGCTCTGCGGGTGGCAATATCTAGGGCTCCGTGTTTTCGGATAAATCCGCAGAAACTCCGAAAAACACCCGCCGGTAAACTTTTTGGCAATTCGGATTTATCCGATAAACTCCGAATTGTCATGTGCCCATGCCACACCTCCTCCCCCCTAAATTAAAAAAAAAAATGTTTTTTTTCTGTTTCTTTTTTTCTTTTTTTTTTTTTACATTTTCGGCAGCGCAGGCCCAATGGTCCTAGGAAAATGACACCATAATTATCTTTCAAGCCTCGGATAGTTGTCAAAAGGGGGTCTTGCGGCTTGTCTCGTCAAGTTTGGTTGGGGGAAACCGGTCATCGTACCATTCGTCTCACGACAAAAGCCACTCTTTTGGTTTCCAGTTTGGGCCATGGGATTTTGGGATTTAGAGAAAGGAGTTGGTATGTTTCTGGGGGTAACAGTGAAAGCTATGGACCATAGAGATTGTATAAAATAGGGAAGAGGGGCAGTTGAATCTTCTCTATTACATCCACCTCGCGCAGCAGCGGGATAGATTGATGGGATGACTACGAGCTTCCTTGTGGCTATCTCTGGCCGTTTATTGATTTTAAGGTGTCGACGTTTATCAAAGTAACATTTGTGTGCGACTTTTGTCGTGGGACAAATTAGTACTGTCAATGACCTCCAATGTCAAATTCAACTGAGGAAATCTTAATTGATACAAGCACGTTTTATTTTTTATCTGGCATACGTTTGCATCCGGCTATTATTTTTTTATTTTTAATAGAAAACACTGCGAAATTAATTCCCGAATTTCGGAGAATTGGGGATATATGAAAAATAAACTTCGATAAACACCGACTTTTCGCTCAAAAATAAACTCCGAAAAACACCCTCCGAATTTCACGAAAAATAAACTCCGAAAACACGGAGCCCTAATTATATCGCAAGCACGCCGTCAAGGTTTATATACGTATCACGTTCCTTCGCGCGTTGCGCCATCGGAATCCGTGCGATGTGTCGCCCCAGGAAGGAACTTTAGAAAATTGTAATAATTTCTTAGTTTTGCATCCTGTTTGCAATGGTTGTTGAAAATAAACATTTTTCTCGTGTACTTTGCCGTTTTTCGTTTCTACTCTGTGTGTACCTGCGTGGATGCGTCTCTGATGTGCCGTGCTTAAAATGCATCGATGGCATTCGCGATATAATCAGCAGTGGGTAACTCTAATAGGTTGGCAATTACAGGCTCTAGGTTCGTGTGCGTGGTAGCAGTCGCTTTACGTCCACCGATTTGTTTGATGAAGCAGGAACGAGACAAACGTTACAGGAGAGAGCAACATGCTTTCCCTCCTATGTTTATGCTTGTGCCGTAGAGACGCGTCATCTCTTCGTGGGTCTATAATTTTGAATTATGTGTTTATGATTACACATTTTTTTTAATGTGTTCATTATTTCATCGCATCCGGGGAGCAGTGGTGACCTCGTCGTTTTCATTGCTCATTGCGAACAGTGTGTCTGTGCATGCGTGCGCGAGTGTAACGAGTCCACAAGAAATGTGTTGGAAACCTTAAACCGCACCTCACGGAGAGGGAGGATTTCATCATGAACGTCGAAATTGGAACGCGAGATCGATACTGGACAGTTCTCCAAAATAAAAGCCAAAGGCATAGCGTCGACAGAGAAATGAAAGGCCGGCGAGGAGCAGCTGGGGAACTTCGCACAATTGGAGTCGAAGGAAAGACAAAGGACTTCAACGACGATGCTGGCAAGCATGCGCGTGGCTAAACTGCTTGGACTAACCAAAGAGGTCACTGAGGAATAGTATTGAAAATGTTACCGAAAGAAGTAACGATGTACGTTAGCCGTTATTTGCAAACAAAGGGCATGACCCACTTACGTTACCCGAAAATAAAGGGAACGCCTTACCGTTACCGATAAGGAGTAACGTACGCTTCTTATGTGTTACATTTTATTTATAAATGAATGGCAATAGCGTTTTGTGTCTGGCGACAGCGTTTTCTGACTCTGAGACAAAGATTTTTGGTGCTGGTGCTTTCCTACAGTGGGACCTTTCGCATGGGGAAAGGCAAGGAAAATGTATGTGTGGAGTGAGTTCAATAATTAATGAGTTGAGAGATATACTTTATTTTCTGCTTAACTCCAGACGCAGCTGACGCTACCAGCCAGTGGGACCAATCAAGTAGTCTTTAAAGCTCAAGTGACTGGGCCTCTTCTGTTTGTGATTGGTTCAGCGATGACAGGACCGGTATAGAAACATCAGGAACACCACGGTGGTGACTGTTTGACACTCTATGATCTGTCCCATCATCTTGTGGAGTTGGTTGAGTCTTGATTTAAGCTAAAACGAAGTATAGAAACACGAAAAAATAAGTGTACTTCTTTCAGGTCTTAGGAAGAAGTAAGGAAAAACCACGTTATCCGTGACTTGAAATAAATAACATGAGCATGTTGCCCTTACTGAAAATAAGTAACGTTAGTATCTCACCCCTTACTCGAAACAAGTAACGAATGCTACTCGTTACTTGAAATAAGTAACCTACGTATTTAAAATGGATGCTGGGGCCTGTTGGTAAGGCATGATGATTAAAACATACAGTGCAAACAAACGGGAAAGAAGAGAGAGAACACACAGCGATTGCGCTTCTTCCTATTCTGTCCCGTCTCCTCGCGTTGTACATTTCAACCTATGTTACCCGTTACTGATTTAAAATGAATGTATCGAAAACGCTCTGCGTTACGGAAAAGCTAAGGTGTAACCGCCAATACCGCTCAGGACAGACTCTGTGAGTGAGAATGATCAACTTTTGGAACTTGAGTATTGTTTACAGAGGTGTGTGCGTCGCCTTTCATTTATTTTACCGTTTTTTCATGTGTTACTCAAGTACTGGTTTTGCATCATTGTTTTATTAACGGGTGTCCGGAAGTGCTTGTTAGTTGGATTTTAGGAACTGTAGAGCTAAAACGTTCTGTGCCTTCCGTATTCCCGGGCTGTCTCCCTGGTCAACAAATCTCGTCAAGAGATGTGAGTCTGGCCACTTAGAATAAGGTCTGACAGAGTGTCTCCTAAAAAGCTCGCCTGCGTTCTTCTTCTTGCGCGAGTTTTATCTTTGTCACATGGTATTTGTCTATATGATGCAGCACAGACCTGACCAAGAAGGACCAATGAGATACCTATATAGGGCAATCTTTTAGTTACGTATCCACAAAATATACATCTCTACTGCAATTCCTGAGATTGGTAGAGGTGTATGGTTTGGAGACAGCTTAGAAAGTGCAAGTAGCTTCACATATAAGATTGCAATATAGGGGGTTGAAACAAACGTATTTGCCAGGTAAAAATTTGCGTGTATAGAAAGTTGTCCAGATATGAGGACACGAGAAATTGGGACGATATGGAAAGATACACATATAAATTCATATGTGGACCTTTAATGTGTATCTCATCATATCTGCCCAATTCCTTATACATCCATATTTGCATGTTTAATATAAGTACAGAAATGACATTTGTGTACGAGTAAACTATTGGATTCTTAAAAATCAAATAATTGTCGATGAAGATACCATTACGTCAAGGAGACACAAATTTACAAACAACATTTCACGCTTCAATCATCTCGTCAGCCATTCAGAGATGTGATCACTGTTTAACCACGGTGCGGGTAGAGCGGGCTGCAGCCACCACCTTCTCCACGTAAATTGGGTCAAACAACGTAAACATTGCTAAAGAAAGTTGTTTTGTGGTAAATATTTTCAAAAATTACGCGTCCCATCTAGGCCCTTTAGAAAAATATGATTGAAGCGTACCTTTAAGGCCCATTCTACCAAAGACGTTCGCTCATATTATAACAATAATTAGCATCATTATTTAGGTCACAGAAAGGTGACGCACGAAAAGTGTGAGAGGAAAGTAGGCAACCTGCAGCTTTTAGAAGATTGAACTTCAAATTAGCACCAAAAAAACAACATTGTTATGCCCAAAAAGTGATAAGTGTAAAATATGCTTTGGACAGCAAGCCAGTTTTATCACTTCTTTTTTAGTTGATTTTTATGCTGAACTTCATTTTGGCAGAAGACGGAGCGTCCCCTCCTGTGGCAAGCTATCATAGTCACTATAACCACCATTGCGTTGGTAATTGTCTTGAGCTTTTGGAAGGCTCGCCGTTGTTTGGTGTCATCCTCTCCACGTCTTCGAAAGCAAAGAAAGACCAACGGAACAAAAAGAACAGGCGCTCCAGAACAGCTGCACCATTGCAAATGGACTTTGACTGTGTTCATTTTTTTTTCGCTAGAATTTAAGCAAGGTGACAGCGGGACTTTATTCAAAATTATTTGCACCGAAAGGCCGCTTTTTAATAGCGCGTTGTGGACAAGCAAGCTAACAAACTCAAACAAAAAAAGCAAGAAAAACCAATTCTAGTCGAGGAGTTCCACGAGAGGAAGAGAGGCTTTGAGCATCCGAAGAATGCCAGGCTTTGCATTGTGTGGGTGCAAGTGACAGTGTGATTTCATCAATGTATATTTCCTTACATTAAAAAAAAAAAAAAATTCGGCGCCTTAAATTTTTGTTTTGTTTTTTTTCCTCACTGAATGAAAGCAAATCACAACATGCGTAAATAAGTAAGAAAATTGCTGTGCAGTTATTCTGGAAAATATGTAGATATTCCCTATCAAAATGTCCAATACACAGAAGGGATTAGAAGCAATTTCGTTAGTTGCAAAGAATTACGCAAAAGTCTGCTACAGCTAATTGTTCTATCGGGACCAGCTGATTTGCCAACCCTATCTGGCGAATGTCCTGAAATTATTAAAAGTTTATACGTTTGTTTATACCGGGTTTGTAACTAAACATGCGCCTTGTCCTCGAGAGTGTATTTCGGGGAGGGGAGGGGGGGGGGGGGTCATTTAATGTGAATTGCCGGGGAGCGCATGATACTGCCTAGTGGGCCGGATGTGAGCCGCCGGTTGCCGACCCCTGCTCTAAATGCTCAGAAGTAACTGGAAAGTGACTTTAGTTTGCTCTATCGGGCTGCTGTGGACTAGATTAAAATACCTAAACCTTGCTTTTGTACCCATTCTGGCTTATTGTTCGCCTCCGAGGTCGTACCCGAAGAGGCGTGTTTTCTCCCCTTCCCGATGCCGGCATTTGTTTGACCAAGGTTTCTACCGAGGTATCCTTGAACCAAGTTCCCGAACGGAGGATGGTCACCCCAAACTTGTGGATTGAGAGGACGAGTAGTTTGTAATTGTGATATTCTAATCTAACAATACACACTACAAAAGAATATTCCTCAAAACGTCAATTCATAAAAATTAAGTAATCGAAAAAGTAACGGTTACTTTTAAAGTAACGCTCAATCATTTTCTTCTCAAATAATCGAAGAAACTAAATTAATGCTACCAGAACAAAAATTTGTATGATCGTAATTGATTACTTTTATCAGTAAAGTTTAGAAGACTGCCCATAACGCAGTGCACAATAACAGGCTAAAACTGCTGCATTACGTCTTCCATAGCGATTTCCCGCCTCCCAAAGAGACTCCCAACTATATGCAACACGCCAAGGTGCTGGAGTACATCAGGAGCTACGCGGACCATTTTGGAATTACGAGTAAAATACGCCTTCGTCACGAAGTCCTCCGGGTGACACAAGCCGAGGACTACGACTCCACCGGTCGCTGGGACGTCGTCGTCAAGGATCTCAACGGCAACGTCGAGCGCCGCGAAACCTTCGACGCAGTGCTGGTGGCCTCGGGCCACAACGGGTTTCCCAACGTGCCCACGTTCAAGGGCATGGAGAAGTTCAAGGGCAAGATCGTGCACACCCACAGCCTCAAGGACGCAGAACAGTTCAAGGACAGGAGGGTCGTCGTCGTGGGCATCGGCAACTCTGGCATCGACGCTGCCGTCGACGCCTCCCGTGTGGCTGCGCAGGTGAGTCTCACATCCTTACCTTCTACTTCTACACAGATACAGAAACCAGCCCGCAGACCCCAGCCCGCAGATCTATAACTAAAGTTCGGCCTTTTTTGGATTAATTTTCTTTCGGGTTCGGAAGCGTTTTTTTTCGGGTTTAATATTTCGTAGATATTGGTGCTTTTCAAGTCAGTTTTTGGTGGGAGACATCATATCGGCGAATTTTAGGGATCACGTGCGACCCTCAAGCTTCAAGGGGATGTGCAAGTCGCCGGAGTAGTACTGTCAAGAATGAGAGAGGATGAGGCAGAAGAAAAGGGAATGAACTAAAGATTTCATGGGGGCCAAACTTGTGCCAGAAACGAAAAAAAGAAGAACGCACGTTGAGAAATCAGCAACTAGCGTCGACTGCGGCGGCAGCTGCAAGCGACGGTCCGTCGGCTTAACAGCTCGCTATCGCGAGAGAGAATCAGCGAATGAATCAGCTATATGGCGTTTGCTTGCCTATCTAATATGCTGGTCATCTCCAGTATTCGACCTATAATGTTCGAGAAAAAGGTAGGACGACACTGACCAGACAAGGTCATTCTGGCTTCCTCATGGTTTACGCTCTGGGTAAAAGTGTATGCAAATCTTTATGATAAACGGTGAAGCGTATCTTCTCAATCATTCGCGCAGCATTACTCCCCCCTTTCAAAGCGCATCGCCCCGATGCAAAAGAAAAGAAAACAAAATAGTGATAGGCTAAAATGTACCCTCGGAAACGAAAACTTTTCAGTCTACCGAGCGTAGAACGGCTTGAGTCTCACGATCTGAACTACCTCGGGTCGTCGTCGGCGTCGTGATGATGTTTGCATTCTGTCAGGCACCCCTTCGTAGTTGAGCTCGCCGAGACGACGAAGTACCCTGTACGGTCCGAAGTACCCTTTCAAAAGTTTTTCACTGAAGCCGCGGTGACGACTGGGTGTCCACACCCACACCCTGTCTCCGTCGTCGCAGGGCAGTCGCTGAATTAAGAGAGGAGATATCCAAGCTGTCGTCGTTCCGCGGCACTGGTGTTGGGGTTAACTTCGAGCAATATGGTAGAAAGCTGGGCGAGTTGGTGGTACATGTTTGAAGAAAAAGTAAAACAGCGACAAAAACAGAAAACAGGAAGACGAAGTGTATAAGCAGCAGGGTTGAACAGGCTTGACAAATGCCGGGGAGCTGTGACTTGATGCTTTTTCATGATCGTGACGCGTGTCGATTTGCGTGTTTCCTTCCAATAAATCTCTTGAGAGTCAGCGCTTTGTTTGTATACTTTGTCTTCTTGTCCTAAGTTCTGTTTCGCGCTGTTTTACTTTTTCTTCAACCATTAGCGTCGAGCTGCGGCGGCGCTGTACTGTACGGCTGAGATGGCGAGGGTCGATCGGTGATTGCAGCGGCGTCCCGGAGTTCCTCGACGTGGCCTAGAGCGGCACCTTTCATGAGATCCTGCGCCACCTGTCGAAAGTTCGCCACGAGGACCACAGTGCGTCCATCCTTCAGCTCTGGTGCGCCCCTTGCGACGCCTACTTCTTTTCCGAGAAGCGGTTGGACGTTGCCTTCCAGAAGAACTTCCCAGCAAGCGACTGCATCGCTAACGACGGGAACAAAAACACTCGACAGCGGCGGCAGGTTCACGTGGTCCGCAATGACTCGGAGGCTGCTGGCGTCGTTTTGTGGAGGTAGGACTGGCTTTCGCAGCGTCAACCAGTTTGCTCCAAGGTCGATCACGGCACCGTATCTAGCACGGGAAGTCTATGCAAGGATGACGTCTCGCGCACAGTCCTGAAGGACGACGAAGTTGACTGGACAGGTTTCCCCGTGAATCTGGACGCGAGCAGTACACGTCCCAACAGGCATGATGAGGTGTCCTCCGGTGGTGCGTATTTGCGGGCCATTCCAGGGCATCGTGACTTTCCGAAGGTGGCGAGAGAGCTTCCGGCTCAAAACGGAGTATTCTGCTCCGGTGTCCACAAGGGCCAACGCGTCGTGACCGTCGATGGCAACGTTGAGGTTGTTGGGCACCGTTGCAGAATCGTTGTTCGGATGCTTGTGGTCACTAGAGCGGGGGCCTTTCGACGTTCTTGGAGGATGTTTTCAACAGTCATCTTTGGCAACTCCACCTCCAGGGGACACCGCACTTAGTTTAACCCGACGCGGGTAGAGGAGACAGGGTCCCTCGGTGAGATCGTCAAAGTGGCGACGCCGGACGTCGTGGTGGCGACGCCGGACGTCGTGGTGACGGCGTACGGGATCCCCGGTGGGTGGTGGGTGCTGGTGCCGGCGGTTGATGCAGGTACTTCTCGATGTTCGCGGTCGCTCTCCGCTCCTCCTGCAGGGGGCGTTCGGTACAAACCCACGAAGCCTAAGCTGCCGGTAGGGGCATCGCCGGTACACGTGGTCGCCTTCCCCGCAGTTGTAGCACATCGGGCGTCGGTCAGCCGTGCGCCACACGTCCGTCTTTCTTATCGCCGGGGGTTCGGTTCGGACGTACATTGCTTGTTCCTCAGTGCGTCTAGCGTAATGCGGCAAGCTCCCGTCGAAGAAGCGCCGGGTGCTGGTACTGGCGCGTTTCTGGCGGCGGTCGTCGGGCCGTGGCGCCATAGCTCAGGGTCGGTTGCTCGGGCGGTGCAGGGTTGACAGGAGCCCGTGATTTGGTGGCTCTCTGAAATTCTTCTCGCAAAACTTCGGCGAATGACATCGATGCTGGGGAATTGCCAAGAAGCAGTAGCTTCGTGGGTTCTTTGCGAATAACGTCGCGGATAATGTCGCGAAGCTCGACGGCGTTGGTGCTGAGCACAGCGCGGACCGATTACAGAGTTGAAACGTAGCTCAGCCGATGATAGTGGCGAGCTCGGGTAACAGTTCTATACAGCTTTAAAGCCTGCGCGTTACGTCACAAGACGTCACATGCGGGAGCCCCACACAGACGCTGATGGGATGCGAGTGCCGCGTCAGCGTTTGCGTGGGACTATGATAGGAGACGAGGCCTTACGGCGAACGCTGACGGGCACTCGCATCCAATCAGTTCTCATGCCGGACCCCCGGACGAGACGTCATGTGACGTAACGGGCAGGCTTTGCTGTCTAGGAGGTGTTGACTCGGGCCGCTGGCTCGCGCTCGATGTTTGTTGCTTCGGCAGCAAACCTGTCGACTTTCGTTGGAAAATTTCGGATGAGACCGCCGAAGATGTCGCTCTTGACGCATCTCATGAGAAAGCGCAACTTTTTATCGTCGGTGGCTTGACGGTAGGCGAGTAGAGTTAGGCGTAGCACATCTTGAACGAAGCTCTTCACGCTTTCGTTGGGGGCCTGAATCTCTGCCTGAAGCAGATACTACGCACGCTGCCGTCGGTGTTGGGTCGTAAAGGTCCGCTCCAACTCGGCCACGCAGATGTCCCACGACGTTGGCGAAGCCTCGTGGTTCTCGAACAAGTGTCTCGCAGTACCCTTCGGCGAAAAGTAGAGGTTCTGCAGGTACTGCTCAGCAGTCCATCCGTTGTGGCGTACCACGTGTTCATTGTCTTGAATCCAGTCCTCGACGTCCTCATGGATCCCGCCGTGAAAGGGTGTCGGCGTACGAGGAGTGACGGGCGATGGGAGCGGCTGCAAGGGTCTGCGAAGATTGGTTGTTCATTGTCAGCTTCGTCTACTGAAGGGTCTTCGCCGGCAGTAAACCAAATTACTGGAGCAAACCTTGAACACGGCGGCTTCGTTGGGTATCGGTCGTTTCCATGGAAATTCTTTTTGAGCCGAGGACTGGGCTCGCGGCTTGGAGGGATATGCTTCAAGGGTTGCGTTACCCCGACCTCCACCAGAAATGTCACGAATGACAGACGATGAGGCAGAAGAAAACGCTTTGAAATAAAAAATTAATGGGGGTCGAACTTGTGCCAGAAATAAAAAGAAGAACATACGTCGAGAAAGCAGCAGCGAGTGTTGACGGCGGCAGCAACAAGCTTCAGCAGTTTGGCGTAATAGCTGGCTATTGCGAGAGGGAATCAGTGAACAAATAGTCACTACTCCGCTCGGCTCCTATTCTACTACACTCGTCATCTCGAATATTCTACCTAGAATGTTCTGAAAAGAGCTAGGGCTCGACTGACTAGGCAAGGTCATTCTGGCCACCTTATCGTTTACGCTCGGGTAAAAGTGTACGTGAATCTTCTAGATGAACGTAGAAGCTTATCTTCTCGATTATGCATGCGGCAGTGTTCACAAATTTTCCAGGTATCTATATAGACTGGCACACTGTCCACAAACAAGCCCGTGATTGCCACACCAGGTGTGGGCGCTGCGCGAGCGCAGAAACCAGATTCGCGTGAGGTGAAGCCTCTGCGCATGCGCCGTGGTGACAACAGCGCCACCGCAGAGGCATGACGTCAGAGACGCGTGTTGGTCTATAACAGGAGTGGCAAGGCTGACCCAGCCCAAGAGCCGCTAACAAGACCACGAAACTTTCAAGAGCCGCAGGGGAGGGGGGGGGGGGGGGGGTAGGGGGCAAACTTTTGTGTAGAGCAATAAACGAAACGAACTACTTTTGATCTATCCGAGTGAAAAGCTGTATAACTGCATGTAAGGTAGCAGTAGCACAAGACTACCAAATCGCAACCTGTTTTTCGATTTACATCTGAACCGCCTACCGTAGTCGCGGCGTAGAAGCACGGATGTTCCGCCGCGGCTACGAACGTCGGGACCCCACCCGCTAACTGGAAACAACACTCCCCCGACCCCGGCGCTCGGTTTCACATTCGGGGTACGACGTTCGGGAGAGGTTCCAAAACCCCGCAAAGCCTGTCTGCGAACACCTACTCGCGAAGTCTCGTCCTTTGCTGGGGAAAGGCCACTTGGGTGGCATTGTTTCACTATTGGATCCAGCAAGAAAATTGCCGTCATGTGCCCTGGGCACCCAGTTTTCCCGCTGAATGTTGTGGGGAAACTGATCAAAATATAGGTTCTTCTTAATACCCCGAAAAGACGGATTGATGTCTTCTAAACAAGATCCAAAGCGTTAATAAGCAATGGTTCACCAAGAGAGTATCAGGCGTAGAAAAAATTGTGAGCAGCACAGAAGCTTTATTTGACGTTTCGAGCAGAGTCTGCTCGAAACGTCGAATAAAGCCTCTCCTGCTGCTCATAACTTTTTCTACGATCTTCTAAACTAGTTTATTCTGTCGCGCCTTGAAGATTTTGTTTACCGCATTATAGAACTTTGGAGATGAAGGTCGCTGCCAATTTTATCTATGATTTCTATGGAGTCTGGCTTTCGACCAATACTCAGGGTTTATCGCAAATGGGGTGTTTATCTTTAGATATACAGGTCTGTTTGAAACAAACAAAAAAAAGCCTTGAAAGCTACAGTTATGCGGTTTGTGCAGGTATTTATACGGCCAGGGGGACATAGCATATGGGGACAATCGCAACGATATGTTGGTTTATTTAGTAACGTTTGTTAATTAACATTTTTATTCGCAAAATTCAGACTTGTCCCAATCACAAATACTCTGCTCAAGATGTTGCAGTTAAAGTATTTTTTCAAGTAACTTCTTTATCTTGCAAATACTTTTGATGGGGAGTATTTGATACAGTATTGTAATCACATTTCTGAGTCTCTTGTGCTCATTATCTCAAACCCTTTTTTTACATTCCGCCCTTTTTCGAGTTTTTCGGTATGAAGAGGGATGGGCGTGGTGCGAGTCAACTTGAGCTTCTTTCGAGCAACCCAATCCCGTTGCTAATAAATTGTTGATACGCACATAAGAGGACAGGAAACTAACTACGAGCAGGGTGACCTCTAAAAATGCCAACAAAGCGTTGCCCAACGTTCAGTGACTTTCTGAACGGAACCTACTTAAAGGAGGTGCGCAGAGTGCCGTGTCTAACATGTGGGCGTTCTTTGTTATCCATTCATCATTTCCGTTCCGTATTCCAAGTTTGTTTATAGTAAACTCCTCATATAGAAAAAAATGAATTGTAGTTAAACGATGCGTCTAAGGTTCGCCACAGAACGTGATATTCAGCGATGTCACTATTCGCAACTTTCAGCGATGGTGGAGCCGCGGTGTGAAAATCGCGCTGCCTAGCTCCTGGATGATCGACTTCACAAGAAAGGAGCTTGACTACATTTTCCTGGCGGGAAAAGATAAAGTAAAGCTCTAATACGCTTGTAAACACCAACACTGCAATTATATACGGCTTGCAGACCCCGCCTCCTAGAGCTGTTCTACGAAGATCATCAAATGACAGCCATTTTGAAAGGCACCAGCGCGCCCCTTATAGGTCGTCAAAAAAATGCTGAACCCAAACTCGGACTTCACAAAACAAGTTTACAGAAGTGTTCAACAGGTTGCCGTAAACCACGAAACATCACTCATATAGCCATATCTCGAGGAGATGGCCGTATTTCTGGAAAATAAAGGAGCGAATGAGCGAGAATGTTCACGTCATCTCATGGCAGAAGAGTTGAGAAGGAGGAGGAATGGCCTCACTCCCTTTCCTCTCCGCGCCCTCGCGGAGTCAAAGCGAAAAGAGGAGGAAATGAGAATCGCGAGGTGAGGCGTCGTTCCGTCCTTGTGTGAGCGCGCTCTTCGTTTACAAGAATACGACGATCCGGTGGAGATACCGCTCTATGAGGGACGTTTTAGGATTTGTAGCGTCCCGCCTATCGACTCTGCGTTGTTTTCTAAAATTTGATAAAGTTGCAAATAGCTAAAGCGACCTCGTTCTTTTCTTTTTTTTGTCCCAGGAATGTTTTGTAACATGTATCAGTGATATTCTGCTCCTTATGGTTGGGCTCCATAAAATAACCCTGCGATGTAGTTTTTTTTTTCTTGCCGTTGTGTATTTGCGTGTCAATAAACCATTCGGGTAAACCAAATTTGCGCAAATGTATAAATGAGTTTGTCACTGACGTCGATACAAATTACGGAATGCGGAAGTATCTTCAAAAGTAATTGAATTACATTTCTAATTATTTGTACTCTACTCAATGTACTTTACAGTGAAAGGAACTTGAGTATTATTTTAAATACTTTACGAAGCAGATATTTAGTAGCTTTATTTAAATACTTTTATCGTATATTGTGTCCAACACTCGAAAATATACCGATGGTCCCAATTAAAAACCTGATACGCGTCCCCCAAAACCTCTACGCCAATAATTTTTAGACATACTTTGAGCGCGTAGGAAGCGTAATAGTGCGCTAAATCTACCAGTTGTAGATGAGCATAGAGCAGGTCGGCACAGATGACTTGAAACACGAAATAATCAAACACATCGGGTGTGTTCGTCTTAATGTATTTTATTCTTGGCTATGATAAGAGACGGAAAAACCGCGCGGCCCCTTATCGCGCAGGTAGCCATGCTCCTGCTGCACCAGTGGCAGCTTTGGCGCCCCACTGCACTTTTCACGCGCTCAAATGTTTTCTGAAAATTACTCATTTAGGGATTTGGTGATCTGATGATGCTCAGCAAGTTTCTAATTGAAACCATATGTCTATTTTTTAATTAAAATATTAATTAACAAATTTTACTTAATTAGCCGATTGATCGTTCCGATCAGGCCCCTATCCTTTGTGCCTCTGACTGTATAACTCACCTGCACAAACTGCATAAATGTAGATTTCACGGTATTTTTTAACAAATCTGCACAGATCGAAAAAAAAAATCTAGCGCATGCCAAGAAACATGTGCAAGGTAAAAATGGCGAGTCGATTACCTGATTTTATTGTGCACATCGTTCTGGATGCCTCTTGAAATAACTGTAAACACTTGGAGACATTTCCGGTTTCAAAGTGTTACATATTTTATAAGCACAAGTACGGGCACAGAGGAGTCTGATGTTTGCTAAACACTGTAACACGCAAGCGTTTGATGCTCTAATTATGCTAAAGGTTGGAGACGTTAGCCTAATAGTGAGATAAAACGCTACCCTGTGTTTGTGGCCCCATACTTGCGAAAGTAGGCTTGCGCGAATATTTGAGCGTCGAATTTGGAATGAATCGGGGCTTCTATAATACTGCGCTTTGCTTTTCAAATTCATAGTATTCGAATTTAGAATATTTCGGCACATCTGCTTTTTAGAATGATTTGGCTGCTAAAAAACACCAAAATTTGAGTTTATTCAAGTACTCTGTACCTATAGTGAAATTATCTAAGCAGGTCCCCTCTAGGTCTAAATCATACCAGCATCAAGAAATCTTGACTATCTAACCACTCTGATTAAAAAAAAAAACTAAAAAAAAAAAAGTGTTTCTTCCTTATATTCTTTAGACGAAGTTACCACACTCGAACTTCTCTAACGCGCTCGAAAAGAAACCTGAAACCACGTACTTTTCGATTTAGAATTCATGTACCTTGATTCACTTACCACAAGGTCTTAGCACTACAGCCGATTGGTGACTTTATACTAGGACAGTACGTTTCGAAACTGCGCATCACGAATACAACTCCATTCGCGCGTCGTCAGCAAAGCCGTCTCTTCCCGCGACATCGAGAGAGGTGCCGCAGTCGGGTGCCAAGACGTCTGGCTGATTGAAACTCTTCAGCCGTGTCTGCACCAGGGGCGGATACAGAGGACCCTCTGGGGGGGGGGGGGGGGGGGGGGGGGCAGTAGTAATATTAAAAGGGACGGGTGGGTGGAGAGAGGGAACACCCGCTGCACACCTCATAGCCTGTTGGATTTTTGTTTAAACGCACGAATAAATAGTAGAAAAAAGTCTTTCCTGCTCAGCGACAGCAAGTGTCGTAATTCAAGACATGGTTGCGATATCTCCCGCTTGAAGGGGGAGGGAGGGATAACGGAATCTTGATTTATCTTTGTGGCCACTTCGCATAACCTAAGACTATGGTTTAGTGTTTTCTGTAAAACCGGATAAGCCACCAAAATTAACCTCCAAGTCCCGTTTATCAAAATCGGTCCTTGAATAAGAAAAACCCAACCTTTCAGGGAAGAAAATCTTCATCTACAGTTTTGCTGTCTTTCGATTGTTCGGGTCACGCGATTGCCCCGCGGAGGTTGAGGAATCACGTGCCCCATTTTTTCAAGATATTCTACATAAAACCCAGATGTATCGAGCAACACCAGGAGTTTTCACCGAAGTTCACCAAATCTGCGGGGAAAAGTAGCCCCCAAAAATGCATCCACCAAATCCTAGAAAAATAAAATATTGAAAACACGAAACCATACCAAACTCATGAGCTAGGCAGCACCGGCGTGTGGAGACGCACTTGAAGCAATGAGAGCTCTAACTAGCTCGCTCTGGAGGTTGACCTCGCAGACTCGCGAAAAAATCGGAGTTTATCAGGATTTATGTTAAAGAAGAAAGGGCATAGGATTTCTTTACTTCACCTTTACGCGTGAATCCCGTACCCATAAGAGAAAGAAAGGTGAACAGGACTCCGAAGGAAGCAGCAGCCTCGCGCACGTTCAGTGTGTGCGGAGTTCCCGGGTTAAGGAGAATAAAGCTGTAATACAAGTTTTCTTCACATGAATCTTGGGTTTGAGATGTTTTAGGGCGGCTCCAAATCGGGCTTTTACGTTTCTTTTTTGTTTTTTTCTTTTATTTTTATCAAACAAGCTTGGAAGTAAATGTTTGTTTGTTTGTATTGACCAAAAAGACGGAACCCTATACTCATGTGGGAGGGAAGCTCTGATCCCCGTCGTCAAGTTCAATTCGACAATATCTCTTCCGGATCCTCATAATAAATTTCAGATTTTAAGATTGCCTTATGAAATTTGTGCCTCGGCCATTATGTGACGAAACATTGACCAAAAAGCTCTACACAAGAATGCGTGTTACAATAAGGCCTACGAAAAATTTTTAATACTATACAAAATTATGTCTTGAGTACACTTTTAGCCTGACTTGGTGTTTTAACGTATAACCAGGAAAACAAGGACTAAGTAAGCACAGGGCAATAAAAAAAAAACTTACCATTTTAGCTGCGCTGAATGTGACGTATCCTAAGGTCGAAACGGGCAAGCAAGACCTGGTCGGCAATCACAAATCCCGGGAATCAAATTCAACTGCTCGTTGGCAATCAGTGTGGCCATAGGGTGTAGGCATCACCACCTTCGTCTAAGCCAAACATATTTTGCTATGTCCCTACGCGGGGACCTGAAGAAATCGGAGTGACAGCCAATAACGTTGAGATTGGTCACAACAACGCTAACTCCTCTCTTTTTTGCCTTTGGGAATTAATTACTGGGAATGGCAACAGAAGGTTTTCGAAGTTCGTAATCCGTAGCCTTTCTCACTCAGAAGTGTTAATGGTAGCTCGAAGACTGCTTGCCTCGACAGGGTGCTCGAACGAAAATAATCACCCTGAAAGACCAATCACCCTGACGCACACGAAAAAGTGTCATATTTCTGTCGTGCTGAAATCTGCTTTTTTTCGACCTTCTTTTTTTCTGTTTCGGATTGCGATGTTTAGTCCCCTCAGGTCGGCCGAAGCCTTCCGAGGACCGCGGTGAAAGTCGCTACTTTAAAGCCCAATGGCATATGGAAACAGGCTCGTTTTTCTCTTTCGACGTCGCGTTGTATAGAGGATGCAGATGCGTTTCAACGCCAGGGAACGACACTAATACACAAACATTTCAGAGGCTCGACTGTAAAGTGTTAAAATTTCGAACTTTTGAAAGTTCGAATTTTCTGTGCTCGGATACAACCTTTTTGAATTCATCAAAGTTTGGCGCCAAGCTCTGGTTTCCGCAGTCCGCGCAGCATCGCCGGGGGAAGGCTGGGAGATGCGGGGGCTGATATGTCTTAGGAGGGGCCCCCTGAGACCGCCCCCCCCCCCCCCCTGGATCCACCACTGGTCTGCGCATAACAGCATGTTGTGGACGCTGTGTATCCACCATATAAACGCGTGAGTGATTGAACACCTTCAGCTGCGCCTCAAGTTTGTGGTTTTCAAGTTGTCCGTAACGCCATTTTTACTTGTGCTAGTCTGTGGTATTTGGGGTTAAAAAACAATTTATGCTGCCGCTGCGAGGCTCGCCAGTGTCTACATTAAGGCTCGGTGCCCCGTTGAATGACAGACAAAAGCTGGCGGGAACAAAGGCGTTGGCCGCGCTGAAGTCGTCGCAGGATATGGGGATTCCTCTGGTCTCCCTTCCCCGACGGCTGTGATAACGGTCGCGGGTCGGAACACTCGGCCTCCTTCGCCGTGAGCTCCGACCTGTTCGTGAGGCGGTGGGCCGCCTGGCTTGGGGGACCCTCCTCTCACTCTCTCCCGGGGGGGACCTTTTTCCGTCAACCCGCTTGGATGCGGATCACTGCTAACAGGCGAGGAGGTTTCACCTCTTGTCTTCCCGCTTTCGGGAAAGAGAATCGTCCGGTTGACCGCGAAAGAGGTAGGACGTGTGTCGGCGACTTCTCCGATGCTTCCCCGGTCTTGGCTCTCCGGAACTCCGCGTCTGGCCAGGTAAGGACCTTTTCTTACCTTGCCGGCGCGGGGAGAATTTTGGATGGGGACATTGTAGTTATTTTAAAAGAGTGTTATAATAAATGCTCTTGGACTCTGTCCTTACTCTGGTACGTGTGTCTTCTCTTCCGCTATATTCGAGAGAGTGAGACAAGGCAGACGATCATTGGCACCGACGGAGGTGATTAATCGAACCGACCCGCGGTAATGTGGCCCTAAACGTTCGTCTATATTGCCGCGGATATCTGGGGACCGCTTTACTAGGTTTGACGTCTCCTTTGAGATATCGCCGCTGTTGAGACAACCCTTTGGTTACTCTATCGGTACCTGTGTTGGCAGCAAACAAGATCCCCAAAAGGATTAGACCCTTTTCAAAAGTGGGCGCCATCTAACAGCAGGTGCGCCGATTATACGAGTCCGCCATTGTCGGGACGCGTACTCTGAGTGAATTGGACGCAAGGTGTGCGTCAGCAGTCGGCGTGAACACGGCTTGGCTTGTATCAAAAACTAGTGCTGAGTCAGCGTTTGGCGAGATTTCGGATCATATCACATACATATTTGCGCCCCAAAATGGCGACAACCAATCTGGATTGATAGAGGTTTAAAAAGGGTCTATTTAAAACCGCCAGTGGGGTGATGGAGGGAATTCATGACGGAGCTCGAGCTCCGTTCGTCTTTTATGCCTCCATGGCGTCATTGCACATTGATAATTTTTTTTATAAATATCAATTAAGATTATTACGCCGCCGCTATTCGTTCAATGTATCCACAAACCCCCGAATCCGGGTGAAGCTTTTAAACTGACCCCATAAATTGACTATGTCACGTATCGAAGAAAATACGCTACATGTGGAAACGAAGGCATTATATATGACTTATTTTTCATATGGAGCGTATTTTTTTTCGGTGCCTGGTGTTACACTTACGCTCTATGTGAAAAGTGAGTTATCTATAACATACGGCTAACATCTGGGCGCTGCTACATCGGACAGACCGGTTGATGTATTACCGACAAAGCTCGCGAACATGAAGAAAAACTTGGAAACCTCGCAAGGACCAGGACATTTCGCTGCCAATTGTCGGACATGCTTGTGTAAAGCAGAGCTCGACCATGTTCACATAGCAGGAAACCATAAAAATCAGGTTACAAGGGATGTTATAGAGGCCCGTTGACATAGACGACGATGACAAATCCGTGAGCACACTGTCATGTTGGCCGAAGAAGAAGTGGGAACGGGGACTGACGGAAAGAAGGAGGAAGAAAAAGGGATAGAATAAAGATAGACGTCGCGCTGGGTGACTAAATTAAAGTTCCTTCCTGTCTCTTCTTCTGCACTGCCACAAATTGGTGCTGTCGACAATTGAGCTGGAAAGGCCACCAATATTTCTAGCGGCTCAAGGTGAACAGACAATTCCATGGGTAAAATGGTACCCACTGTTGGGAGACCTTCATGGTGGCCAGAGGAGCGACTACCTACCCAGACGACAGGAAGAAGGCAACACTTCTCAACTGCATTGGAGTGGAGGTCCAGCAAGTATTCTTTTCTATACCTGCTACCACATAAGACCCTGAACCATCGAATTCCGCGGACAGTGCTTCGACTACTCAAGTATTCGGAGACACAGTACGTACTCTGAGCAAATTCTTCACGCCAACCGTCATCAAGACTGTCGAACGGTATCGTTTCTGTCAAAGGGAGCAACTACCGGGAGAAACGATCGAAGAGTATGTCGCGACAGTACGGAGCCTGGCCAAGACATGCAAGTCTAGACAACTCACGGATAATTTAATATGTGACCAGCTAGTAGAGCAAGGCAGTAGCAAGAAAGTGCGAAAGAGGTTTTTACTTGAACAAAAATTAACTCTGGACACAGCGCTCGTCATTGCTAGAGAAGTGGAACAAGCTCTGCGCGAGTCTAAGCTATTCACCGAGGGCAAGAAAGTCTCAAGCACTTTTGAGGTTGCAGCTCTTACAAGAACTACTGCGAATTCTCCGAAACAAGGTCAGAAGTGTTAACGATGCACATCTTCGGCTCACTTAGCTTACAATACTTCATGCCCAACGTCAACGTAGATATGCAAGAAATGCGGTACGCTCGGTCATTTCGCCCCAGTATGCAGGAAATCAACTACAGCGAAGATTACGTCTTCCATGAAAGCCAAAGTGCCGATGAACATTAAGGGACTTCCCAATACTTTGCACTGCGAGGTGGTCACCGCTGGCGTACCGGTTTAGTTCCAAGTGGACACAGGATTGCCACTTTCTATCACATTTTCGGCGATATACAGTACACAATTTCGACACATCAAGGTCGAGCATTCTAACCCAGAACTTAGGAATTACTCCAACGGGTTGATCCAGGTAAAGGGGATGTCCATGGCTGAAGTACCGTTTGGTACAAGACGAACTACCTGCACATTCCATGTTATATGAGGCGAACCATTGGCTGATTTAGACATCCCTCGAGGCATGCAGATAACGGTAGACATCAAAAAACATGTCTCACCAACTATCAACGGCAAATCAACAAAATCCTCAGTAGTATAAAAATAAGTTTCCACAACTCTATTCAGATGGTTTGGAACTCGTGAAGGACTTTGTCCACAGAGTCAAAAAAGCCGTTTACAACTCCCCGTGATGCCGAATTAGAGCGCAGCTCTTGAGGAGGAGGAGGGTAGGGTACTGGGGGTAGGTCAAGTGACCTCAGGCGGGGGGGGTCACGTGACCTTGGGGGGGGCCGCGTGACCTTGTGGGAGTCACGTGACCTTGGGGTGTCACATGACGTCGGGAGGTGACCTGACCTGGGGTCACGTGACGATGCCGATGACGTCATCAGTGACGATCATGATGCGGGTAGCGATGACGTCATTAGTGACGTCACTGATGACGTCTTCAGTGATAATGATGATGACGATACGGATGCCGGTGACGTCATCAGTGACTTCACTGATGACGTCATTAGTGATGATGACAATGCGGATGCCGGTGACGTCATCAGTGATGATGCTGATGACAATCCGGATGCTGGTGACGTCATCAGTGACGTCACTGATGACGTCATCAGTGGCGATGACGTCAACGGGGGTCACGTGACCTCGGGGGGTATCCCCAGGTCACGTGACCCCGGGGGTTCACGTGGCCTGGGCAACCATCGTGACCCTCGTGAGGGTAACCCTAGTAACCCTTGTGAGGGCAACTCTCGTGACCCTCGTGAGGGTAACTCTCGTGACCCTCGTGAGGGTAACTCTCGTGACCCTCATGAGAGTAACACTCATAACCCTCGTGACCCTCGTGAAGGTAACCCTTTTGAGGGTAACTAACCCTCGTAACCCTTGTGAGGGTTACGAGGGTTGGTAACCCTCGTAGCCCTTGTGATCCTTATGAGAGTAACCCTCGTGAGATTAACCCTCGTAACCCTCGTAACTCTCACGAGGGTTACGAGGGTCACTCGCGGTTACGCCGACGGCGACGGCGACGCCGACGCCGCTCAAGCCGGGAACGGGCGCCTAAGATCTGCGCTCTAAAAACGAACCACTGTTCAGCAGGCGCAACAAAAACTTCGTCGTCTTCCACTAACAGCACGAGACAAGGTATTTCATGAATTACGAAAGTTAGATGTAACAAGCGTGATCGAGAAGATTGACGCCTCGGAATGGGCTTCTCCAATCATGGCCGGGAAGAAAACGGCGAAATTCGACTATGCGTGGACTTACGAAAACCAAATCAGCCAATTGTCAATTGATAGTCATCCACTTTCTCATCAACAGGAAATTTTTCATCAACTGACTTGCACGACAGTATTATCCAAGCTTGGCCTCTGATCGGCCTATCATCAAATGCAGTTGACCGAGGAGAGCAGAGATCTATCGGCGTTCATAAAAAAGGATGGACTCTTTTGATACAAAAGAGTTTGCTTCGGCCTAGCTTTTGCAGCAGTAGCCTTTCAGAAGATGCTGTCGACAGTGCTGAAGGGATGCTGTGGCACCGTCAACTACCCAGATGATATTCTCGCTGCAGGAATATAATAAAAAGAACATTACGAGAATCAAGAGCAAGTCCATACACGCTTACTAAAGAGTGGCAGGAAACTCAACACTGCTTACATCACCAACTGGAGTGCCCTGTCAGTAACATGACAAAACAACAAAAACAGCACCAGCTCTCACGAAACCAGCTCGCAACACCGAAAGTGCGTGGAAGCAGATTGAAATTGATTTCGCGGGACCGTTCACAAGTTTTCCTGGAAACTGCCGATACGCCATCACTGCATTAGATCATTACAGCAAGTAGCCAGAGGTTGGGTTCTACACATACCCAACGACTGATGTATTATCAAACTTCCTGCAAGGATTCTTCAGCAGAGAAGGTAACCCGGAAGTTCTGGTATCAGACCGCAGTTCACAATTCATGTCTGTAGAGTTTAAGACATTTCTTCAAGACAGAGGCATCACGCACGCAACATCATCTATCTATTATCCACAGGTAAATGTACAGGTTGAATGCTTTTATAGAGTGCTCAAGGATTACACTCAAAGCATTTTGTTGGAAAAGAACAACATACAGCTTGACCTGGTGGACTTCCTGGAAGTTTAGCGCTGTACACCTCAAGCACCAACTAATCCGTCCCCGTCAGTGCTGTTGCAGAGACGACCAATGCGCACGAGACTCGACATAATGGGACTACCCCATTGAGACATTGCACTAAATGCTCGGGAGGCGATAGAGGACCTTTGTAGCAAGGTGGAAAGATACCAAAGAAGCTTCAAAAAATATGCTGGCTAACGCAGGGTGGTCAAAACTCCCAGGTACAAGGGAGGGGATTTCGTGCGCGTCCGACTGCCAGGACATACCACAAAGGGCAATACATTGTTTAGTGCCCCAGTCAGAATAGAAAAAGCACTCGGACCCAAAACGCTCCGAACAGAAGACGGATAGTGTTGGAACGTCTGGAAGTTAACTAGGACGGTTGGTCCAACAGATTCTGGTACAGCAGCAAAGGTGCCAATTACCGAATACTCCGTCCGGTCCAGACCCAAGAGGAACGCGCGGCCTCCTGATCGTTACTCTCCATGGCGGTCTTTTGGCGAGGGGGGGGGGGGGGGGGGGGGGGTATGTCATGTTGGCCGAAGACGGAGTGGGAACGGGGACTGACGGAAAAAGGAGCAATAAAGGATATAATTAAAATGAATGCCACGCTGGGCGACTAAGTCGCAGTTCCTGTCTGTCTGTTTTTTTAAAATACAACACAGACCTTCAATCAACTTGCAAGTCATAGAAAAACTTTTTCTACACAACACTCTTCGTGGTTAGTTGAATAAAATCAATAACAAAAAAATAAGAGCAATGGGAAAAAAGAAGGAAAATGCAGAATCAAAAAAGGGGAATGGATATGAACTAATAGCAGAAGAGGAAGATGAAATAAAACATTTAGTAGTCCAGCGGTCGGTTCTACTTTCTTTTCTGCTGTCTCCCTACTTCCTTTGTTCAGCTGGTTCCACCCGAGGCCGAATATTACATCAAGTAATATTCGGCAAGGGTTCGATTGAAGTTGAACTTGTGTGCGCATGCGCGAAAATTATAAAAAGAACAGCATGGTGGAGAAAAAGTTCAGTATCTGTTGGGTGTATTGGCATCACTGGTTCACATTACTTCTGCTGTCTCCCTACTTCCTTTGTTCAGCTGGTTCCACCCGAGGCCGAATATTACATCAAGTAATATTCGGCAAGGGTTCGATTGAAGTTGAACTTGTGTGCGCATGCGCGAAAATTATAAAAAGAATAGCATGGCGGAGAAAACTTCAGTATCTGTTGGGTGTATTGGCATCACTGGTTCACATTACTAAGGAAAACATTAAAGGCGCATATTTCCGCTTTTATATGCTGTAAACATTGGTAACCATGTTATAACATATAAAATAAACTACTTTCTATATCATTTTTTTCTCGAAATTCAAAATATTAGTGTAGAAGCCGGAGAACATTGCGCATAAGTCCAACTTCTTAGAACTTTAGTCGAAGGTCGAAGTTTCGGTGAACCCCTCGAACCTTTAAGTTCGACGTCAAAGTCGAGATTCGACAAACTTTCGACACACCCCTAGCCGAGTCCAACTTCACAACAGCCGCTAGGTGCGCAGGCAGTTGAGTGAGCCACTGGTGCTTAAGTGGCACCCTACATTACACTATATTGTCACGAATGACAAATGATGAGGCAATAATAACTGAAGAAAGTAAACGCTTAATGGGCGTCCGAACTTGTGCCCGAAAATAAAAAGAAGGAACAGAGGAAAGCAGAGCGTCGCGGTAGTCGAAGTCGGCGTGACAGCGGAGTCGAACGCTGGGGCGATACTGATTCCCCTCGTCCTGCGGAGTTCCTCGTGAGTCTCTGCATAATTCGGCCTAGAGCTTTCGATGCGTAGAACATTCGGAACTCGATCATACAAGAATGTTCTCCAACTTACGAGAAGGGCAAACTGAAAGAGTGAATAGAAGGACACTCCGCTGGCTGGAATCGAACCCTGGCTTTCTGCGTGGAAGGCACGCGCGATAACCGTTAGGCCACGAGCGCGCTGCCTACTTAGGGCCGGTTGCACCAACACCGCTTAGCGCAAAGCGGAGCTTAGCCGGGAACCTAAGCTTAGTTTTGGTTTCATTCGGTTGCACCAAAATCGCTTATCGCTAAACCTAGCACTAAACTACGCTTAAATTGAGCGCTCAACGTTGTGCGCTTTGCTTTTGGTTGTTTCTTAATCCTGGATTTAAAACATGGCGGCTGGTTTGTGGCGGTCGACGCGGTAAACAAAATTGGTTGTGCGAAGTATTTTAGGCCTCATCAGCGTGAAATTCTCGACAGAATGACCTTCGATTGTGACAAGGATGTAAAATATTGTCGCGTGAAGTGTTTATCGACCCCTGTTATCAAATTGGCTCTCCACACTCAGGGCGTGTTAGCCCTAACCGAGGTACGTACGGAGCTGTGGGGTTCACGTCTGTCTTCCCGTTGGTTCTTCTGTCAACGAGCTTATTCGTATGTACTTACTAATTTTCGCATAACTGTAAGGTATTGTTATTTACCACCTTGTTTATTTACACTTGCAGCGCGTATCTTTCGATCCGATCAGCGCGTTGAATAGTGGCAGTACATGATCTCGGCGATCAGCTGATTGTCGACACCCCTGTCTCGGTTTCAGGCATGACTTGATTTTAGTAGCCATCTTCCCTGCCTACTTATTCTCGATGATTTTTTTGTCTTCAGCGATGTAGCGAGTAGAGCGTCCTTCTCGCGATCGGTGAGATTTGGGGCCCCCGATGGCTCCTTTATCTCAAAATGTGAGCACGAAAACTACTGTCACTGTCAAAATATTTTGTTATCAACTGATACTAAACACAGAATCACAAATGTAAAGAGCATTCGTGTTTATTTAAAGCGTTGACTCCTGTTTTTGAACGTTGAGCGAAAACATGATTGAATTTGGAGACCTTTAATTCCTTACTCACCGAAGAAATACAGCGAAAGCAGACGCCGACGACGACTACTACGGCAGTTTTTTTTTGTTTACATCACGTGATTCTTCCGCCATTCGTATTCGTCCCTCTAAGCGTTCCCTACTTCGCTCTGTTTGTCCCTACATTCCCTACGCAAATCCAGCGTTTAGCTAGGGGCGTGTCTGTAAAGCCGGGTTTACGTTGGTGCAACCGGAATTTAAACCCGTGCTTATCCGAGCTCGGTTTAGCACGCTAAGCCGACTTAAGAAAGAGCCACTTTGGGTTGAGGTGAGCGACGTTGGTGCAACCGGCTCTTAGTCAGCTGTAGGGTGCCTACATGTTTCCGCCGCTCCGTTGTTTAGGGTGGCGACAACGTTTGTGATATCTGTTGCCGACAAACCAGTGTTGCCTACCTTGTTACCATGGCAGCCTCCGCTGTTTCGTCGACCATTTTGTCACACTCCCCAGTCGTGCGCTCGCGCTACTCCGCTAATCCTCGTTAGGGCTAGGGAGCGCCCACCGCTCTCGTTCCGACGGCGAGGTTTCGGTGTGCGATGCCGGTCTGTTGCGTTCCATTTTGTCGAGGGGACTCACGTTTCGATAAACGCAACGCATACTTCCTGCTCGCAACTTCAAAGTATGGAACACCCGAATAAAGAGAGCGACAGCCACGACGACAGCAATCCCGCTGAGCCTCCGACTCGTCCGACTCCTCTTATGAACGGAAACGGAAGTAGCCTCACAGTGTTGCCGGTGTGTCGAAACTACGAAACTCAACGTTGTGTACGTTTAGCCAAATAAGAAGTGGGTCAAAATGGCGGTGGGAGAGGATCTGGGAAAGGGTAAGAAGAAGTTGGCGCCACCCTAAAGCGGAGCGGAAACATGTAGGTACCCTAGTCAGCTGCGCTCGCGGCATAATTCCCCCCTTAAGAAAAAGTGCATCGTCCCGATGCAGCACAAAACAAAAACAAAAGTACACAACAAAAGGGTAGCAAAGTCGCGAGCTCCAGTTCACAGTTTCCTCTTTGATGAGAGTCAAAAGCTCTACCGTTCGTAATACGGCTTGAGCCGAACGACCTGCACCACCTCGGGTCGTGGCTGGCGTCGGATGATCTTGTAAGGTCCAAAATCGCGTTTGAGAAGCTTCTCGCTGAGCCCGCGGCGCCGTATCGGTGTCCACGCCCACATCTGGTCTCCGGGTTGAAAGTAGAAGTTCCGGCGACGAAGGTTATATGCAGCCTGCAATGTTGTTTGGTTTGGCGCCATCTAGCGACTGAAGCAAGAAATATTGGGTACCCCTGGGAGTGGCGGCTGCATTGTTCAAACGGAAGCTATGCTATTACTCTGGTGCCGCCGCCGAGCTTAGTGTCGGAAGCAAGAAATACTGGGTATCCCAGGAAGCCGTGATCGCGTAACGTGCCAGTAGAGCGGAAGCTACGGCCCTGGCGGGCCAATCGGAACGTGACTGCGTATCACCGGAGCGCCTCAACTCTGACGAAGTATCAGTGTTTTCGATGCGTCATGCTCCAATATGCGTGCGTTGCGCTCGTATACGTCACGCATTTCGAAGCCTTCGGCACGCAATGTGGGGCTTATCGTTCGCCGTTTGCCATGTTACAACAAGACAGGGTATAACCGTGCGCTCTCACCCTGCTGGCGCCGCCTGGCCGTTGCCGGCTGCCTATAGCGGCGTGCGTCGACTCGCTGTTGGTCATAAACCTTGATTCTTGCCAGTTGGCGAGCTTCTTCCGCACGTTTCGAGATCATTTGAGCATCGCCGTTGCCCTTGTCGGCAGGGCACGTGAGGCAGCATGGCGTCGAGCATTGTGGTAAGCGTCCGGCCGTGTACCAGTTGGAACGGTGTCCTTCCCGTGGTTTCTTGATCCGCTGTGTTGTAGGTAAACGTGCCGTACGGCAACACCTCGTCTCATGTCTTGTGCTCTACGTCAACGTACATGGAGACCATATCGGCGATCGTCTTGTTGAGCCGCTCGTTAGCCCGTTGGTCTGCGGATGATACGCGTTTGTTCGTCGATGACTGGTATGACTGAGCCGAAGAACTTCTTAAGTCTGCTGTGCCATGAAGCATGACCCGCGATCTGTGATCAGCACCTCCGGTTCGCCGTCTCGAAGGAGAATGGACTCGACAAAAAACTTGGCGACCTCCACCGCTGTTCCCGATAACAGGGCTTTCTTCTCGGCGCATCATGTAAGATAATTGGTCGCGACGATAATCCACTGATTTCCCTGCGTCGATGTTGGGAACGGCTTTAGTAAATTCATTTCGGCCTGCTGGCAGGGCGTAGTCGCGGCAGGTATCGGCTGCAGGAGTCCTGCTTGCTTCGTCAGAGGCCTCTCACGTCGTTGGCACTCATGGCACGACCGTGTGTACAGGTGGACTGTTTTCGGGAGTCTCGGCCAGTAGTACTTGTCACGAATCCGGGCAAGCGTCCTGCTATAGCCAAGGTGTCCTGCCATCAGTTCACCATGGCATGCTTGAAAGATTTCTTCTCGCAGGCTGGCCGGAAGAACCAGCAGCCAGGCAGGGTTGCTGGTTCGGAAGTTCTTGAAGAGGACGCGTCGCCGCAGAACAAAGCCTGGCAAGTCTCGGGCCAAGACTCGCGGAACTGAACTTTCTTGACCTTCGAGGAGGTCGATCACGGCGCGAAGTTCGGGTCGTCTCGTTGAAGTGCTCCCATGTCAGTATCTGTAATTTCTCCCAGAAAACTGGCGTCATCGTCGTCGTCGGTGCTGTCGAGAGGAGATTCGACTGGGGCCCTAGACAAAGAATCGGCGTCATTACGCTTGCGGCCAGACTTGTGCGCAATGTTCACGTCGAATTCTTGCAGTCGCAGGCTCCAGCGAGCGAGGCGTCCTGACGGGTCCTTGAGGTTGGCGAGCCAACAGAGAGCGTGGTGGTCCGTGACAACGCGGAACGGGATCCCGTACAGGTACGGGCGGAACCTTTTTAATGCCCAGACGACAGCCAGGCATTCCTTGTCGGTTGTTCAGTTTTTTTTTCTGCCTTGGACAGTGCCCGGCTTCCGTAAGCGATCACCTACTCTGCTCCATCTTGTATTTGCGCGAGCACCGCACCTATCCCGGCGTTGCTGGCGTCTGTGTGAACTACCGTTTCCGCTGATGTATCAAAGTGTCCTAGGATATGGGGCGACTGTAATCTTTCCTTCTGTTCGTTGAACGCTTGTTCCTGCTCCTCCCCCCACCAGACGTTCATGTCGTCCTTCGTCAGATGCGTGAGCGGTCCAGAAATCTGGGAAAAATCGCGAACGAAACGTCTGTAGTATGCGCACTGCCCAAGAAATCTTCGTACGGCTGTCTTGTCTGATGGCTTTGAAAATTCGGCGACAGCGGATGTCTTTGCATGGTCAGAACTTACACCTTGGGCACTCACGACATGACCCAGGAATTTGAGCTCGCCGTAAGCGAACCGACATTTTGACGGCTTCAGTGTCAGTCTGGCATCCTGGATAGCCTATAGCAGGGCTCGCAAACATCTCAGGTGCTCGTCGAAGTCGCTGGCGAATACCACGACGTTGTCGAGATAGACGAGACAACTTTGCCATTTCAAGCCGGAAAGAACGGTGTCCATTACGCGCTGGAACGTCGCAGGTGCTGTGCATTGTCCAAACGGCATCACTTTAAATTCGTACAGCCCGTCTGGCGTGACGAAGGCAGTCCTTTCACGATCTCGTTCGTCGACCTCGATCTGCCAGTACCCACTCTTCAGGTCCATTGACGAAAAGTATCGGGCGTGGCGCAGCCGGTCCAGGCTGTCGTCGATGGGTGGCAGCGGGTAGACGTCCTTTTTTGTTACGGCGTTCAGTCGGCGATAGTCCACGCAGAACCGAAGAGTCCCGTCGTCCTTTTTCACCAGGACTGCCGGTGAAGCCCACGACTGCTTGAGGGCTGGACAATGTCGTCGTCGAGCATTTCTTGGACCTGCTTCTGAAAGACTTCTCTCTCTTTGACAGAGACACGGTACGGCGACCGATGAACAGGAAGCGCGTCGTCTTCAGTGACAATTCGATATTTCGCAACGGTCGTTTGGCGTACCTTTACGACGCGGAAGCGCGCTCATCGAACTCGGCGAGGAGGTCACCGAGTTGTCGTCGTTGTGGGGTAAACAGGGTTGAGTAGATGTCAAACTGAGATGGCGCCCTTGTTTTGGGTGGCCTCGAAGAGAGGTCTTCTGATATTTCGGCGATAGCGGATGAGTCCCAGAGTTCCTCGGCGTGACCCACGGCGGTGCCTTTCGTAAGGTGCTGGGCCTCCTGTCGGAAGTTTGTGACGAGTGCGACAGAGTGTCCGTCTTGGAGCTTTACGACGCCTCTTGCGATGCCGATCTCTTTTCCTAGAAGCAACTAGAGGCTTCTTTCGAGCAAAACGTCACCGCAGAAAGTCTCATCGACCCCGAAGGGTACGGAAAAACTTGACCGCGGCGTTAGGTTCACGTGGTTTGCGAGGACTCGTACCACGGATGACGTCGCTTTGGGGTCCTTCTGTAATAAAGCAGGTTTTCGTATCGTCAGCCGGTTTTCTCCGAGGTCGATGACGGCGCCATACTCGCAGAGAAAGTCCATCCCGAGGATAACGTCCTTCGTACAGTCTTGCAGAACGACTAACTTGACGGGGCACGACTCACCGTGAATCTCGATGCGAGCAGTGCATCTCCCGACCGGTGTGCTGAGGTGCCCTCCGGCGGTTCGTATTTGAGATTCATCCCACGGCGTCGTGAATTTTCGAAGGCGGCGGGAGAGCCTCCCACTCAAGACTGTGTAGTCTGCTCCGGTATCCACGAGTGCTGATGCGTCGTGGCTGTCGATGACGACGTTTAAGTTAGTGGACACCGTTGCAGGGGCGTCTTTTCGACCTCTGGTAGCGTTCGAGTGGGTGCCTTCCGACGTTCGTGGTGGATCTTGGCGTCGTTCGTCTTAGGCAACTCCACCTCCAGGGGTTGCCGCGCCTAGTTTTCCCGGCGAGGAGCGAGGGGTGACAGGCTTTCACCTTCAGGGTCGGTGCTTCGGCAAAGCTGGACGTCGTGGCGACGGTGACCGGAGCTCTCGGCGGGCCGCAGGCTGGAGGACTGAGGTCGTCGCAGGTACTCGTCGATCTCCTGAGGGCGTTCACCGTAACAAGGGCGTGGGTCTGTCGGGTGCCACCCCCGCAGCCCAAGTGGCCGGTATTGGTGGTAGGTGTGGTATGCTTCCCCGCAGTGGAAACACAGAGGACGTCGGTTGGCCGTTCGCCACACGTCGGTATTCCGAGGTGCGCGGGGCTCCTGGCCGGCGTACTAGACCTGGTCGCCGCGGTGGCGGTCGTGCTGCGCCGCAGGAGACCGATGTCGGGGCGGCGCGACATAGGCTCGAGGAGGAGGCGGTGGCTGACCGGCCACTGCGGCGTAGGTCAGGGTGGGCTCGTCGGGTGCTGCTACGCTGGCAGGAGCCTCCCGTAATATGGCCAGCTGAACTTCTTCGCGCACCACTTCGGCTATCGACAGCGAAGCCGAATAGTTGGCAGAAGCCAACAGCTTTCTGAGCTCTTCCCGGACAACGTATCGAATGACGTCGCGAATGCCTGAATACCGGTGCCAAGGTCACACCTAGACGGTGTGAGGGCAGCGAGGCCGGCTGGTCAATGGTAGTGACTGGCTCGGGCTTGCAGGGCACGCTCGATTTTCGTCGCCTCGGAAAAATCTTTGGTTTGACCTTGGGTGCGGCGACTTGATCGGGTCTCGATCTGGTCTTCGTTGGGTCCTCGGGAGCTTGGGTTCGGACTTGTACTGCGCGAACTCGGAGGGCTGCGCGGCACGGGCATGCGGTACCCCGCACCTCCACCAAAATGTTACGAATGACAATTGATGAGGCGATAATAACTGAAGAAACTAAACGTTTAATGAGGGCGAACTTGTGCCCGAAAGTAAAAAAAAAGGAACAGAGGAAAGTAGAGCGTCGCGGGCGTCCAAGTCGGCGTGACAGCTCAGTCAACGCTGGGGCGAAACTGACTCCGCTCGCCCTGCGGAGTCCCTTGTGTACCCTGGTGGATTTCTGGATCGGTCAGCGTAGAACTTTCGTAACTGGATCAGACGAGAATGTTCTCGAACTTACGAGACGGGCAAGTTGAAAGAGTAAATGCAAGGACAGTCCGCTGCTAAAATCGAACCCTGGCTTTCTGCGTGGATGCACGCGCGATAATTGTTAGGCCACGAGCGCGCTGCCTACTTAGTCAGCTTCGCTCGCGGCAATATTACTCTATAGGTACGGCACCAAGCTGATTTATGCGGTAACTCTTAATACTTCACCGGAATTCGGCTGCACGCGGTCTTTGAGGTATAAGCAGACAGGTGCTGTAATCTTGACTGTGCATTTTGTTTAGTTTTCTTTTATTGATAGTACCTATTTTTGTAATTGATATTTAATTTGACGTTAACCTTCTGGCCACTATTTTGCACCTTTTGATTTGATTCGAACTTAGACTTTTAATTCATATTCCACTTGTAAAAGAAACAAACAAAAACAGAAAGCACTGAACATTCAGCGGCACATTTAGCTATAAATTACGCAATGGCAAATTTAGCGGCACTAATTTTCGGCATAATGTATCTAAAAAGTGTCGATCCCCCCTCGAATGTTGTGCAGATTACATGAACAAATCGCCTAGCGCTTGCGTTCTTTTCGCCTTGCCATAGCCAACTGGTGTAGAGAGTGCTGCCGACTCCCGTAACAGAAAAAAAATTTGAACGACAGGACGATGATTAAGCTTTCTAACTTCCAGAGCGACAGAAGGGCACGAGAGAATTCTGAATTAAAGGACATCAAGAAAAAAAATTCTGGATTTTTTGTTCTTCAGTGACTGAGTCCCGAACGTTTTTTAAGCCGTGTGCGGCCGATGCATTCAGAGCCCTCTTGTACAGGCGAATTTCAAACCGCTTTATTCTGGCTCACTTTCGCAAAATGATGAAATGTTTCATGCTACCATCTTAACTTCGCCTTGCTGATATCGGTCAGGTCGCACAATTTCATTTTTATGCCCAAGGGATTCATTATTGAATTCATAGGCATTACAGGGTTACGGTGACCAAGGAATTTCGGTGAAGAAAGAAGGAAGGGGGGGGGGGGGGTACCAGGTCCATTGCTGCTAGCGCTGTTTAGGCAAAATCCCAGTGAGATATTGCATAGTCAGTAAAGGCGACGCCCATTCAGAATCGTCAACAAAACGCAGTGAATACTACAAGAGTACGCGCTACTCACATGATAATATGTTTTCGTCCAAAGACGTAGCATGCTGGATTACCGTTTTTTTTGTCTGTGAGCCCTGGCCTCGCGCCCAGTCTCGCCAAGCTACAAGTATTGTGTCCTGGCCTACGTGGTGCACGAGCAACGGATAATCTTGACTTAGATTTGTCCTCCCCCTATTGAAAATATTTCTAAAGGGCCCGTCAGCCTTGAAGGATTATGGGACCTCACAGGCCTTCAAAGCCCTTCAAAAATACCCCACAGAAAAACCCTTCAAGGATACCCCATAGAAAAACCCTTTAGCCCCACAGCCCTTTAACCCGTCAGGCCCTTTAGCCCATCAACCCTTTAGACGCCCAAATGACTGTGAACCATAGACAAAAATGCAGGTCAAAACACTGAAAATTTATTGCCGACATTTAGTTTTACATGCATATTATAACTCAAAAAGCAACGCTTGTTCAAACCCGGCACAAGGAGCTGTAGACGAAAGGGATCACATCAAACAGGGACAACTGACATCCTTATCACAAAGAAAAATACCTTTCAAAGTACTCACAATGCCGCTGGGTATATTCCTGATGTACGGTAGTTCAGCTAATAAAACCGAGCAGGTGCACCTCACGGACACATACACAGTCTCAGTAAGCACGTTTAGCGAAAACCACAAACTCGTAAGCAGCACCCGCCGCCGTTGAGAAATCCCGAGCACAGTCACGGTTTCGTCCATGATGACATCGCGCCGGAGTCTTCGGCGTATTTTTCGCTCGCTGGTCTGAAGTCGGACGGACGAAGAGGCGCAAGGAACAAGTCCGGACAGCGGCCGTCATCCACTGTCTCAACACCCACAGTGCCATAATCCCGTTGCGCAGGCACAACATGCGGTGGGACGCTGACCCCGACTGCCAGGCTTTGCAGCGAGTAAGCCGACACCGGCCACCATCTCCTTGAATGCGCTGAACACAAAGGCGCTCGAGCGGTGCTGAAGGCGGCCTGCGCCGAACTATGGTTCACCTGCGGTACCAAGAAAGAAACTGCACGGATCAAAACAGACCAAGGGGCGAGCCCTCAAAACCATGCATGCTCACCTTCCTGGAGGAAATTGGTCCGCTCCAAACATCCAGGCTCGTGGGATAACCGGAACCGCACACGAGCAGAGAGAAAATGGCTATGGCCTCCCCCGCTTGCACACACCACCCTCCTCCCCCCGACCGCTGGCCTGGCAGCCCTGCACCCTCTCCCCATCGCCGGGCGGAGAGAGGCGATTGCTTTTTGGGGACAGTCCCCCGTGGAAGACCGGTTCCCGGAACGAGTCGCTCCCGCGTGCGTCCCTGTTCCTGGAAAGCGCGCACTGCTCTCGGCTTGTTCTTTTTTTTTTTTTTTTTTTTTTTTTATACATGGTTGCACGTATTTCGCCTCGGGCGGACAGGATTGCGTTCGCCTCAAAACGCCGCTCGGCCAACACCACTCGGCCCGCGGCTCGTCAATTCTCCACATGGGCGGTCGCCCTCAGTAGCTCTTTCGCGACCGAACACCCCGGCAGTGACAGACCGGTCCAGGAGCCCACTCGTATTTGATAGAAGAGCAGTAATAAAAAGCTGACCGTACTCACACACGATCGGCATTCTCCAAATACTTATTTTTTCCCCCGTAGCGTACAATAAGCAGCTATGTTCATTAATTCTGCGAAATGTGTTTTTTTCACCTGGGCCGTTGCCCACACAGACATATCAAGAGGCCTGAAGGTTTTCCCGACCCCATTAGAAAAGTTCTTGACAGGCTTTCAGACATTTCAACGCATCGTAAAGGGGACTTTAGACATTTCAGGAGAGCCTCTGACGGGGCCAGTGAACCCACCAGGAAATATCGGTGCCCCCGTCAAACATCTCAGAAATTCCTGAAGTCCCTTTCACACCCTTTAAAAAATTCCTGAAGTCCCATCAGAGCGATTTTCAATAGGGCCCTTGCCTTAGAACTCTTTCCAACAAAGTACTTGGCTATACACAAAACCTGCGTCATACAAAACCTTTCTTTTGATCGTCAAAGTCAGCCCTCTGCTAGGCTGTCACAAAACTCATTGCAGCTTTTCACTGTATAGCCAACCGGCAACGGCCAGGCGACGCCAGCATGGTGAGAGCGAACGGTTATACCCTGCCTCGTTGTAACTTGGCAAAGAGTAAACGATAAGCCCCACATTGCGTGCCGAAGGCTTTAAAATGCGCGGTGTATACGAGCGCAACGCACACATACTGGAGTATGACGCGGCGAAAAGCCTGATACTTCTCCGGAGAGAGAGAGAGAAGCGTTGTAATAGAGTTGAGGCGCGCTCCGGCGATAGGCAGTCACGTTCCGATTGGCCCACCAGGGCCGTAGCATGTGCTCTACTGTCACGTTACGCGATCACGGCTTCCTGGGATACCCAGAATTTCTTGCTTCAGACACTAGGCTAAGCGGCGCCACCAGAGTAAAAGCTCACGTTTGAACAATGCAGCCGCCACTCCCAGGGGTACCCAATATTTCTTGTTTCAGTCGCTAGATGGCGCCAAACCAAACAGCATTGCAGGTTGCCTATACTAAAGGAGCTCTTCGCCGTTTACTGAAAAGCGAACGCCCACGTCACTCATTGTAAAACAACCCGCGTTGTTTTAATGTGGGCGGCAGAAGTATCACGAAACACGAAGGAAAGAAGTAGACAAAAGTGTCTTCTGCGTCTTTCTTATACGTTTCCTTTGTGTAATGGCAAAATTTATCTTTCCTCATTTACAACTATAAACCAATTAGCTGAACTTCAACCCGCAACGGGGAAGTAATTAAAACTTCCTGGGAGGGACCCCGGGGATGGGGATATGTAAAATATTTGTTTACTTTTTTTATAGGATATTTTTGATAACTGATGTAGGCGTGCTTCGGTCTTTATATCGACTCTTATACCTTTTCTCTCCTTCTGAAAAGAGTGCGACTGCGTGGAGTGTTTGACTCAGCATGGGGATGTGTTTGGGCGTATTAGGGGAGGAGACTATAAATCAGAGGTGAAAGAATCTGCATCACTATTTAACGTAAACATGGCGAACGTTCTTCGCCATGTGAGTTCCTGAGCGTTTTAACGAATGCGGAAAAAAACCTAGCGATTTAGCGTAATACCCATAAACAGCGCCTGTTGGTCATTGTTTCAGAAACCCTTTACTTCTGCCGCAGGTCTACCTGTCATCAAGAGGGGGAGTTTGGATGTCCAAGAGGCTTGGGCCAAACGGCATGCCGAATGACGCAGCTTTATCCACAAGAGCGATGGACTTGAAGAAACGCCTGGTGCCTAGATGGATGAGCCTTGAAAAGCCGGAATCTCGGTTCAATAACTTCTTCAGCCACGAGGCCTATGGGCTCCGACCTAAGGACTGCGTCAACAGCCAGCGTATTAGCATGAGCGACGTGTTGCCATCATTGATCTTGAGTGGCATCGTCATCCTCAAGCGAAACGTGGTCGAGTTTGCGGAGGACGGCATTGTCTTCGAGAATGACAAGGAGGTAAGGTTCAAACTGACACTGACGCGCATTGAACGTTCCCTCCGAACAGCATCAAAGCAGAGGCAGCCTTGTACCGGTGGGCCATTGAAGAATGGTGTAAATAATTTTGAATATTTGATTCTTATGAAGGAACATAGACCATAATTTGTCCGAGAGAGTATCTGGGGGCAAATATTATTTGTCGTAGCAAACTAAGTCTGTGTATTGCAGTCGGTAGATGGCGTCGAGAGAAAAAGTATATAATAGCAAATTAAAAGCGTGCCATTTCTGGTCTGACTAAACAAATTTAGGTAGTGGTTAGATATTTTCTGATGATTGTGCTAATAAAATATATGAATTAATCTGTTGAAAACATGTTTCTTTTTGCAGCATTCTCGGATACTATGCAGATTAGAAACACAAAGGTTTTTGCATTGTACTACTTAACAAAATGGTTAAATGAAAGTTTTGATAAACTATCCTTTAATAAAATAAGCAGAAATACAAGTCAGTGAGGCAAATGACCGTCTACATTTTATTATTTCAATTAGCACTCAGTAGATGCAGGTGCCATGAGCTTAGTGGGGTGAGCTCTTTAAGAGAATCATAAACACACGTGCACAGGTGACAAAGTTAGACGCCGTCATTCTGGCCACGGGTTACAAGATCCAGTTCCCCATGCTCTCCGAGGACGTGATGCCGGCCGTGGACAAGCAGGTACCACTTTATAAGCACGTCTTCCCTCCCGGCTTGGAGCACCCGACCCTGGCAATCATTGGACTCGTGATGGGCGATGGATCTCCACTCCCCCTTATTGAACTGCAGGTGCGTGCTTTTTGATGAACTTGTTAGTTATTTTTAGATATGTACGAGCGTCTGTTCCCTTAAAAGCGAACAAGAGGGACGATAGCTAAGATAATGCGTGGTGCATTATCTTACGTCGTACTCTCTAAAGCCGTTAAATCACAACGCAGATTATTATTGCATTAAACTTACTTTGTTTCCTTAGAGACACAAAATAATAGAGAGTTTTAGTATACCGTTTTCATCTTCCGCTCCGCTCTGAGGGTGCCAAACTGCGCATGCGCGGCCCGCTTCGCCGGAATGGAAAGCGGAGGTCCGAAAACGCGTTTTAGTAGAGCGTTTTTCTTCAGCGCAAGAGCGTTTTGAGCGGGTTCGAAAAATTTGCTTGCGTAGCCCCACAAGTGGACGTTTATAGTACTAGTAAGACAAAAAAACCTAAGCGTTAACACCAAGAGAGTAAAAGGTAGCGTGATTGTAGAGGTAGTAAAAACGAAGGCGACAATATTGAGCACAAAAGAGTAGGCACACACCTGAAGAAATATTAAGCTATAAAATATAAATATAATCGTTCCACCTTGTGTGCTAGTGAGGCCGAAGTTATAAGCATGAGCATGTTGCGCTAAACGGTACTTGCAATGCACGAGCGCGCGTGCTTATCAAGGACGCTGAAAGGCCGGCACTCGCTCTGGTAGCTTCTGCTCCACTCGAATTAAAACTGAAACAGATTTACTTATTCGAAGTAGAAAAATAAGAGAAAAGGACGAAGTTTGCGCATTGGGAGTACATCCTTTTGCGTAGTACAAGTACAGTGTTGCTCAAGGCTAGCAAGGCAACTGCACGATGAATCCCCGCTGTTCTCAAGGAAGGAGACTTCTACTAACGAGATTAAGCTGGCGAGACATCGAATCTATGATTCGTATCCCTCGTGCCATCAAGCGCCGAAGCTTCCTTTCCGAACGCGGTTTGCTGGATATTTCCAACGTAGAAAAGAAACCCTTTAGGAAGCTATCCCACTTAAAGAAGGACCTGGCTGTTCTGCATGCGGGCCTCCAAATACCAGCACCCGACAGATCGGCGCAGGGTGTTGCCAATCTGGCGAGACGCTTTGCATGGTTCTTCCTCGACTGGCCTATCCCAACCGTCTGTTCGTACTTGAATGAGCGTTTGGACGGAACTTGTCGGTGCTCTTCAGTTCTGTGAACCTCATCGTGGGTCACATCAACGAGAGGTTCGGCCACCTGCTCGCTGACATGAACAAACATAGGTGTTTGACCCTGGCGAAACTAGAGCTGTGCTCACAGGTGAGACCCTGCATGGTTTGTGTAAATTTCGCGTTTCCATTGTTTCTAGCACAGCTGCTCTGTCTGGTGAAAAGTTACTTTTTTCTATACGCCAAAGGTGTACATGGGCAGTGTCAGGAGAAGTCACGACGAGCGCGTTCGTAATCTATGAGTATTAGTAGGCCACTTTTATGAGCCCGCTTTGCTCTACTTTACGCTCTGCCAGAAGCATCGTCCCCACCGCGCATGCGTGGCCCGCTCTGAGTTGGAGCGTAAAGTTAGCGGAGTGAGCGTGCGCTCCGCTTCACAAGTTGTAGAGCGGACTGCCCTCAGCGTCCTTAGCGTGATCGCTTAGATCTCAAGATGGCTGCACTTACTCAATACGCGTCGATGTTTTTGACCGTGACCTCAGCTTGAAAGAGGTCGAATCAAGAAGTAAAGCGTACGCCCCGCGCGTAAAAAGTAAACCATTCGATTTGAGTTCTATGTAACACAAAACAGCATAATCAAACGAAGTGAACGAGTATCACTTTGCAACCAGCACGGCGTCGGTAAAGTCGTCGCGTTTTGTGGACGTCCTATGGCAATGCAGTCAGATGTACGGGTGCGCGTGCTTGAACGACGATTATATCTGTGCATGCGCCCTCCTGTCGAAAATGCCACTGAAAGCTGACCACGAGCATAGCGCTCGCAAGCTGCACCAAAGAAACCATTCCTCTCAGCTTTATTTATTCACACTAGCTCGCAACTTTTGAATTGTTTAACTTTCCTCGAGAAATGTTTGCGTTGGATTTCCTTGGTAGATTTAGAAAATAATAGAAACTTGAATGCAGCCTTTTTAAAAGTGCAACCCATGGTGCCGCTAGTCTTCGAGGCCGCCTTATTTTGGTCAAGTGTCTAGGGAGCAAGAGAGCTACGTCATTGTTTGTCGCGGATGCGAGTCTAAATGTATTAGACACGAATGCTGCGTCAATACTGAATATGAAATGGGTTCTAGTCACAAGTCTCGCACTAAAAGCGATGCCCAAAATGTGGCGGCCGAATATGTTACCCGGTGGTGTTTTGAAAAGAGTTACCAATAACGGTCGAAAGAATATTCCACGTCACTTTTTTGTCTGGTGAAAACCAGACAGGCATAAACAATTCAAAATTTAGCAAACACAACCCTGGACTTCTAAGCAATAGTGGTAGATTAGAACAGTTTTCAGAAGTTTCGTTTTGAATTCCGGCGTAGCGGGCCTCGCATGCAGTTTGACGGCCTCAAACCTTAGCAGAATTAAGAAACAACTATATATATATATATTAATTTACGATACCCAGTTTTTTACAAACCTACAATGGAAATACGCTTTATCTTAGAGGAGTAACAAGTCCCATATCACATGTTTTGGTAGTGTTTAAGTACTGCTGTGTTGTAAGAGTGTTTTTCTTTGTCGTTTTTATTAGGCCGTCAAGGACAAGGGAACGTCAAGGACAAGGGTTTTGTTGACCGCACAGCATGCCCATATGCCGTCCATCAAAAAAATTAGAAGAAGACCACAAGAGGGTGCTCGTCGTGAAGCACCAGGCAGTGATGTGCGCAGACGGCATAATTGGACGGCTGGACGAAACCTACAAAGACCATGGGCATTTTTTTGTTTGTTTAATATTAGAATGCATAAAATTATCACAGTAAATCATGTTCAAGCTTTTGTACTGAGCGAAATACCTGGCCAACTGGGCTGAAAGGCATCTAGAAATATTTTAATAAAAAACGTTTACTAACGACTTCCATTTTACTTCTCAGATGTGCGTGTGAATATTGCATCTAACCAAATTACAGTGAGACTGTTGAATTCAGCATTGTAAGAGTAGACTATGTTGCGTGGCCCTCTATTGCAAGAAAAAACCGTAGCACAAGTGAGGCAGAAACTGGGCAGGAGCTTAAGCTGAAAAACGCACTTTCATAAACACACAAAAGAAATAAAAAGAAGTGTATAGTGCAGCAAAATGGTTTCATGTCACCCCCCAAGGCAGATACATACACTGCGCTCCACTGTTTATACGAACACGAAAAAAATCGCTTTTATTTGCAGTTTATTTCTTTGATAGCTAACAGTGTCGCGCAGTGTACATAAACACCAAGGCACCATATCACAAACCGAAGCATACGAAGAAGAAAAGACTCATTTCATTGGGGAAAAAAAAAGTAGAGATATAAATGGAGCACTCGCTTTCGCTAATTTTCACTGTCTTGCTGCCTGAAGTAACCAAACAAAATATCTGTCCGTTTGCCGACTGCTTTAGTCTTTGGTCTTTAACCTTTAATTTTTGGCTCTGGAGAGCTGCGGCACCGCGGAAAGCAGCAGCCCGTACCACCGAGGCCCGCGGTGCCGCGTCTAGGGAACATGGTAATGTGATGAGTATATACGTGCAAGATGACGACGACATGGCTTGTTGGTATTGGGGAGGGTGGCAGTCCGATTCGCAGAAGTCCAGACTTCGTGGAGGCGGGTTGGGCGGGTGAGCAGCGAGCTATGAGGATCTTGCACGCCGTTCGATCAGTGCATGAAGGAGCACCAGGAACATAATGGCGCTATTGCTCACTGGGGTCCACTGGGGTCAAAGAATCATGCTCCAAGGAGGTAGTCCAGCCGAAGTAGAAGCTGCCGCCTCCGAGGAACCGAGGCCCAGGGCTCAGATTGAGACACCGCCGTCGCCCGGTGTGTCATCTTCTCAACGTCGTCGTCGTCATCTCGCATAGAAAAATCGAGCCCGCTGGCTTAGAAAAGGCAGCACCTGTTCCCACCGTTCAGGGGCCGTGAAAGGATTGCGGCCAGCGATTTCTCGAAGCAGCCAGAGGTTCTTGACTACCGTGAAACGTTTTCTGGAGACGCCTTTTCAAACAAAGTCTGCGCAGCTTCTTAGTGCAGCGAGGTTCATAAGGGTCAAGCGCGCTCCCAAGCATGATTTCAAATAGCGAGCAGCCACCTTTCCAGAAAAGCACCATCTAGTGAACCTTCACTGAGAGTGGAACGTACTTCTCAAAATGGCGACGATAGCGGAGCTGACGCTCCACGCTCAAATCCCAGAGCGGGTCGCGCATGCGCGATGGCGACTCCGCTTTCCATAGAGCGGAGCGGGAAACCGAAAACGGTCTACTAAAACTCTCTAATGAAAGGCGCTACCAGCACCACTGCATTATATAAAACACTTAGCGAATTTTCGAAGTGCATTGAAGCGGAATAGCTCCTGTCACTTGACACTTGTCACTCATAAAATATAGTATAGGTATGTACGTATCAGGTTCAGGACGTTCGTGTCAGTGTGGGGAGCAAGAAACACATCATTGAGGCGTTCGAACGGCCTCTTGAGTATTCTCGCCTTGTCGAGCTCTTCATACTTCCGGCACTCAGGGAGAAGTTGAGCCCCGATCGGTGGAGACTTGGGGGCTACGATGGGAAATAATCCTTCTGAAAGCACTTTGAATAGATGGTGGATCTTGTCATCTTCGCTCATCTCGGGGTCGACACGGCTACACATTGCTACATTAAGTAATAGAAAACGTCATGCTTGCATCGCTTAATCTCATAACTAAGACTGCGTTTTTCGGTTTAACATATGTTTCGGCATCGTCATTCGCTGAGCTGCCTCTTTAAGTTGCGGTGATTGGCTCTCTAACTGTTGTGCGGGAAAGTAGATGTACGGGCTTTTTTTAGAGTGAAGAAAGCCGCAGGACAGTTTCTAGGACTGTGTACATATTATCGACGCTTTGTGAAGTAATTTTCCTGTACCGCCGGAGCGCTCACTCGACAGACGCGGGAGGATGTTTTGGTTACGTGAACGGAAGAGCAGCTGAGTGCTTTCCAAATTCTCCGAATCGCCTACAGTCGTCACCAGTTCTTGCCCGTTATGATGAACTTGCTGAGACCGGAATCTACACTGATGCTTGGAACGGTCGTTTCCGAGCCGTTTTAGTCCAGCGGCAAGACGGTGCCAAACAAGTAATCGCATACGTTGTCCAGGACAGAGAACTGAGAAAAAAAGTGTCTTGCATTTGTTTGGGTCTCTATCAAGTTTCGCCTTTATGTCTACGGAAGGCCTCTCAAGGTAGTCAGTGATCAGCATTCAGCATGCTGGCTAGCCAGTCTCAAGGGCCCTTCCAACCGTCTTGCGCGGTCGAGCCTGATTCTTTAAGAATTTCACACTACTATCATGCACACGTCGGTACAAAAACCACGACGCGGACTGTCTTTCTCGTGGTAATGTTTACCCTGTTCCAGAAAAAAGTGAAACGGACGACATTTTCCTCGTAGTCAACAATACCACGTGTCTGACCCCTCAGTAAAGAACAGACCCTGAAATGCGTGCCCTTATTTAACACCAGGAAGGCCAGGACCCGCCTATGCCTACCGCATCTTCTAGAGGTCTGACGTCATTCTGCTTACACAACATTGTTTTGTACAAGAAAAAAAGTTTCATCGTAACGCGGCTTCATACATGATGGTTGATTTCATCTGGAATCGTGCAAGAAAAAATGATGGGTCTTCAAAACATTTTGGAAAAATGCATGTTGGTGGAAAATGTGTGGCTTAAACAAAACTGTAAATTACAACTACAGGAATATTTTTGTTTTGGAGTTTGGGCTTCGAAAGGGCAAAAAGTAGGTCTTGCAATTTTCGCAGTTGTCATTGGTGATATATTTTGGAGTCTCGCAAAGTTTAAATTATTTTTTTCATAATAATGATAACTTTTTCACTGCTTTAATACTATTATAGGAAGGTCAAAGTTCTCTAAAGATTTGTTTTATTTAAACTTTATATCATAAAATAAATATTCTTGAATCGTTCACATTTGACATTAATTGGCCAATTTTGAATCGAGCTAGCTTTCGATTTACCATTATTTAATGCATCAGAAATATACTAATGAAAAGCTTTTATCTAAGCCTATTTAAAAAATATAATATTGTTAATTTATATATTTTTATCTAAAAGAAGCAAGACTCTAAAATGAGAACAAAAGCTAAAAGTAGAAAATTCTACGTCACTTTAAGAAAATATATTTTTTTTATTCTTTAGAAATATATGAAAAGAGTTTCATCTGCTCTTTTAAATGTAAACATACTTTTTTTACATATAGCGTTCTGTCATACTAAGGCGTTCCTTTGAAAAGAAATATATTTGAACCTCTATTCCACGACGCCTATCTCTGTGGTTTCGTTTATCACTTAAACGTTAGATATTTCTGTAACATGGTCATAGTTTTTATTTGCTCTCAAATCCAAAATACAGTTAAGAAAAACTTATACATTGATAGCATTCATAGTATTATAAGGAAGGGGCTCTTTTCTTTCAGTTTGCTTACTCTAGTAAACTGCAGAAATTGAAACTGTCTTAAATGTTTAGGCGTTGTCATGTGAGATTAACAAACATTCATATAGGAGAATATAAAAGTTTCACGTGAGTTAAAAAGGCGACAATGATTTTTCTACTTTGTGCAAATACCGTATAGAACGAATCCCAGATCTTAATGACCCGTAAAACACCCGTTCGTTTTTCACCACAAGCAATCGGAGTCTCAGAAAATAATTAAAGAAAAACGAGCAGTGTTCACCCCCTCAACTCGCAACCAGAAAACGCAGCCGCGTTATCTTGAGCCGATTTTATGGCGCAAATGTTGATCATAGCCACGCACTGGGGTTGGCAAGGCACAGGACACGTGCTGAGTTCCAGACATGCTTCGGCTTTTGTTGTTATTGCAGCGAATGGACACGGGCCACTACCCGAATGCTTCTTGAGCAATTGACTACCACGAACCTAAATCGAGTGCCCACGCAATGATCGGGTCCAGTCAATGAGCCGCTTTCAACTATCGCCACTGGGGATACTGCGATTCCCCAGTTACGTCATCAAGTTTCGCAAAGGAGGTGAATGAAAACGCTCGCGGGTGGCCTTGGAATAGACCCTTTTCAAAAGTATGTCAGGCAACATTTGTGGTCGACATTGCTTAGACACGAAGTGCGCGATTAGATCCCGAACCTCGCCGAACGCTGACGCAGTCCTTGCGTCCAACACGAGGCAAGTCGAGTGGACGCCGAATGGTGGCGTCCACTCGAGTAGGTGAACAATCAATGGAAGACAGGCGTTGACGCGGACTTTTGAAAACGGTTTATTACACCACAGCAAAGGAGTTTCTTGGCCAAGGGAGTCGCGTGAGAGTATCCTTGAGGTCCACTAGTGCCAGAAAGCTTGTGTAAAGTGAAAAATTTTCCAATTGAAGACCGCTGCACCGTCCCTTTAATAGAGCCCGTATGGGTAAAACATTTCGAAGCGACGACCCTCCGATTACGTGAATAAGCTTGCATGAATTTGTTTTCTTCATTCGAAGAACTTCGTGTGCAGTGTAGATAAGTTGGGCTTGTTAAACCTTCCAAACTTCTTTACTGTTGGCACTTCTAGGTTTTCGAAACGAAACGTACGATTCAAATCTCGTAGAATGATATGAGGTGAACCAATCAGCTCTGATGGCATCGCGCCGCTTCTCTGCCTGCTTTCGCTTTTGTGCAATGTGCACTCCTTCCCTAATTTCGACTTTTTTATGTTTTTTTTTTTTTTCTGTTCAGATATAAGTGCTTTCAAGGTCCTCGAAAGCCACATGAGGCACTTTTCTTCGATGGAAAGGGGGAATGAAAGGCGAATGCACGGGCTGAGCGGGACATCGATATGCCGCCATCCTGTTTAACTCGATGAACACAGCTGCGAGTGTTGACGGCGGCAGTAGCTAGCGACGGTGCGTCGGCGTCAGGGCCGGCTATCGCGAGAATTAATCGGAGATTGCGTGCTTGGCTTCTTATCTACTACAGTCGTCATCTCGAGCATTCGACCTACAGCGTTTGGGAGTTAGCTAGGGCTAGACTGACTAAGCAAGGTCATCCTGGCTTCCTTATCTTTTACACTCAAAGTACGAATGAGCAAGAAACTTCTAGATGTAGAGAGAAGATTCCCTTCACTCATTTACTCGGCAGTATGCGCCTTCCAACACTTGAATCACCTTCACTCATCAATGTTTGCTACCTGAGACGTGAAGTTCGGCCTCTCATCCCAAACCCACTCAGGTGTTTTAAAGGGACGATGCAACGATTTTTGTATTTTGCGCAAATACCGCTCAGAACGGATCCCTGACGTTAATGACCTGCGAAATACCCGTTCGTTTTTCACCACACGCAATCGAAGTCGCAGAAAAAAATAAAGAAAAACGAGCAGAGTTCACCCCCTCAACTCGCAGCCAGAACAAGCGGTCACGTGATCTGGAGCCTATTATATGCCGCCAATGTTGATCATAGCCACGCGCTGGGGTTGGCAAAGCACAGGACACGCGCTGAGTTCCAGACATTGTTATGGTTCGGCTCTTGTCGTCATTGCAGCGATTGGACACAGGCCACTACCCGAATGCTTCTCGTGCTATAGATTATCACGAGCCGAAATCGAGTGCCCACGCAATGCTCGGGTCCAATCTATGAGCCGCATTCAAATATCGTCACTGGGTGGTACTGCTACCGCCCAGCTACGTCATCAGGTTTTGCGAAGGAGAGATTGAATGAAAACACTCGGTTTTGTCCTCGAAATTACAGCGCAACAAAGGAGTTTCTTGGTCAGTGGCGTTGCGTGCGAGTAACGTTGAGTCCCACTAGTTCCAGTAAGCTCGTGTAAAGAGAAAAACATTCCAATTGAATATCGTTGCACCGCCCCTTTAAGTGCGATCGGAACGCCCAACAAACGGCATCCTGTCGAGGCTCAGAATGCTGTGCAAAGTGGTCCAGCGAGGAACACGACAAGAAAGAGTGCTTGGTAGCCGCCATGCTTTTTCTCGAAGACACCGGAGGGCGTTGTTTGACGAGCACGGTTTCTGCTCGTCCGACGGTGACCCCTGGCGTCTGCGATAATTTTGATGTAAGCAATGTTGCATAAAACTTTTAATGAAAGAATAGGCCAGGCATGAATGTATTGTTTGTACTTTTTGATGCTTGGAGCTTATGGATTGGGATAGGAAGATAAAGAGACTATCTCAAAATCGGAAAAAAGTGGTTTAGTGCCCCCGTTGAGTTGTACGGAAGAGTGACCATTCCGTCATGAACGTGTAGGAATTCCGAAACTAGTAAAAAGAGGAATCACATAAGAATCGCAAGAGATTTTAGAGGCTATAATTTATTGAATCTCAATTGGGACATGACCTGTGTATCGAATAAAGACACGAGCCGTCGGGTAGCGATTGAAGAAAATAGGATAAAGTTTAATGGTGCGTCCCTTAAATAGGCCAGCGGTGGCGCTGCCCACGATGCAGCAGTTTGCCAGAGTAGCAGCACCGTTACACCTCCCTTTCTTTATGAGGGATGGCGAAAGCAGTGAAGTTACGGGTGCTGCTGAAAACGCCCGTCGTACCACAACCTTGCGGGTGGTTGTTGCGCACGTGTTCGTTTCGCGGCAGTTCCTTGATCTGTGGAAAGCTGCCCGGTATCCACGGGCGTGTGTGCCATGAAGTTACTCTGCGCAGGCGCTTGAAGATAAGTTTCTTCACTTTCTGCTGAGGGGCCGGAAGAGTAAGCACGTTCTGTGGCACGGGGCTCGGGGTGGTCTGCATCTTGCACAAAGTCTTCGTAGGTGGGACGGAGGTGCACCCAGTTTCTTCTCAATTCTTGTCCATCTTCCGTGCTTACTATATATGAACGTAGAGCTACACCTCGTTGTACCTGAGCCTTTCTGTTCCACCCCCGATCGTCCCGGATTCGCACGACTTGACCCTCAGCAAGAGGAACCTGTGTAGATCCCCGATTGTGGCACTGGGAGCGCTTCTGTACTGGTGATGGGGCCCGTGGCGCAAAGTCGGGAATGGGAGACCGCAATCTCCGTCCCATGAGCAGCTGGCTCGGGCTCCGGCCATCGTCCAGGGGAGTTGATCTGTAATTTAACAGTCCAAACCAAAAACCTTCGTTGGCGTCAATCGTTTTTTTTTTTTTTTTCAAAATTCGTTTAATTATTTGGACTCCTCTTTCGGCGAGTCCATTTGAGCGAGGAAAGCGAGGGCGTGATGTTGTGTGTACGAAGTCGTACTTGTGACCGAAATGCCGAAACTCGTGTGAGGAAAACTGTGGACCATTATCCGAGCATAGTTCCAGTGGTATTCCATGTCTTGAGAATAAGCTGCTAAGCTTCTTCATCACAGCCGCTGACGTGACCTCTCGAAGTTTTTCGACTTCCGGAAAGTTAGAGAAAGCGTCATGGGCTACGAGGTAAGAGGAATCAGCATACTCGAAAAGATCAACGCAATTCGATTCCACGGGAGGTCAGGAACTGACCGCATAAGGAAGGGCTCACTTGGCAGCCTAAACGCATACTGCTGAAAAGCCCGACATCGCTGAACAAGAGACTGGATGTCTTCAGTAATACCAGGCCAGAAATCCAGTTCTCTTGCTCTGGCCTTACACCTGTTAATGCCGAGATGACCAGCGTGATTTTTTTAAGAATTATTTTTCTCATGCTGTGAGGAATGACAACTTTTGTGCCTTTGAAAATAATTCCTTCTGCTACCGTTAACTTCCCTTCAAAGACCCTGTATAGACCTTGAATAGGTCTGTGATGTTCAAGGCTATTGATTACTTGAGCAAGAGTTTCATCACTAGCTGTCTCAGCTATTAGCTGTTCCCGTGTTTTCCGACTGACCATACTGTATTCAACCCCTACAGCATGTAGTTCAACGTCTGATTCCGATTATTCTTCCTTCTTACTCTTTGAGAATGCTCTGGAGAGGGCATCCGGAACGACTAGATCCTTTACAGGAATAAACTTCAACTAAAAGTCGTACTTCATTAAACGTAGAAAAAACCTTTGCAATCGTGGGGGTCTGTCACCCACAGACTTCTTTGCTATGGCGATAATAACCCACTGTGGTCCGTTTCAACTAAAACCTTCCTCCCGCACAAAAACTCATAAAACCTCTCGAGCCCGTAAGTGACTCCCAGGGTATCCTTTTCAATCTGGGAGTACCTGGTCTCTGTATCTGACAGAGCTCGCGAGGCGTACGTCACTGGCCGCCACCCAGTTTCCTGCAGTTGAATCAATGCAGCTCCTAATCCGTATTGCGACGCATCTCTCGATACTCTCACTGGTTTCACAGGGTCAAAGATCGCGAGTGTCGGAGCGGTCACTAGGAGTGTTTTCAGGCCCTCCCACTCTGTTTGATGCGCCCCAGTCCACTGAAATACAGTTTGTATGTCACGTAATAAGTTTGTTTTGGACGACAAATTAGGTATATACTTGCCAAAATAATTTATAAATCCCAACAAACGCTACGCATCATTTTTGTTATCTGGCGTCGGAAAGTCGTGGACACCCTGAACTAGGGTTGGGCTCGGTTTGATTCCGTTCTGATTTATCACGTCTCCTAGGAAAGTGACTTCTTTGCAAAATAACTTGCACTTCTCTAAAATAAGTGCGAGACCTCCTCGCGTTGCTCGGCTTAACACTGCCCGTAGGCGTTCGTCATGTTCGGCTTCGGCTCTTCCCCAGACAAGTATGTCGTCTATATACACACGAACTCCCGGCAAACCTTCAAGTATTTCTGACACCGTTCCTTGAAAGACTTCAGGAGCTGAGGCAATTCCAAAAGGTAGCCGCGTGTACTCATACCGCCCAATCGGAGTAGCGAACATGCAAATGTCTGCGGTCTCATCGTCTACCGGTATCTGATGAAAACCGGAGTTAGCATCTAGGGTAGAAAACCACTGTGCTCCGCAAAGTTCTGCCTCATTGTCCTCGCGTTTCGGAAGCTCATAATGCTCACGCTTCACCCATTCATTATATGACGAGGGTGTAAGCACACTCGAATGTTCCCGTCTTTTTTGTGGGCAATCACCAAAGGGCTTACCCAGCTGGTGGGCTTGTCAACTTTCCGGATGATTCCGGCGGCTGTGAGACGTTGCAGCTCTGCCTCCAATGGTTTTCGCAACGCTTGAGGAACCCTCCGTGCTGCTTGAACCGGCTGGGCTCCTTCCTTAAGCACCATGTGGTAGGTTTTCTTGATGCAGCCTAAGCCATTGAATACCTCAGGAAAGTCAGAAATGACTCCGTTGGTGTTGTCGCTAACCGCTGATATTCGGTTTACCAAACCGAACTGCTCGCAGGCTTGGAGTCCCAAAATCGGAGTGCGGGATTTCTTCACCACAAAAAATGCCAGTAGGCCTTGCTTGTTGTTGAATGACACCATCGAGCTGGCTTTTCCTTTATGGGAAATCAAACCGCCGTTGTAGCTTCGCAGGTCTGCAGCGCTCTTTTGCAGCACAATGTTCTTTCTGGCACGCAGCAGCCACGAGAGCGGCAGTAAGTTTGCTTGAGCTCCGGTGTCCACTTTGAAGGAGATCTCCTTGCCAGCCACAGTTGCCGGTGCCAGCCACTCAGAACCACGTCCTTCACTGCACCCGCTGATTTCAAGAATGTCGAATTCTTGGCTGCCTTGACTTTCTTGTTCCTCGATGTTTTTTTACTTCATGCACTCGGTCCGTCTTGCAACAAGCCTCAAAATGGCCTTTCTTGTTACGCCTTCTACAAACTTTCCTTAAAGCTGCACAAGTAGGGCCCCGGTGAATTAAGTTGCACTTTGCGCACCAGTCTTTCCGTTCGCCTTGATTGTGAAAAGAGACTCGCCCCTCCGACGCTCTACCCTTAATGAGGTGGACCGTTTTTTTCTGGCTCCTCCCATCCCTTCATCTGCTTGGCAGCTATTTTGTCCGCTTTGCACATTTCCACAGCCTTTTCTAACGTCAGATCGGGTTCCCGAAGAAGTCTTTGGCGCGATTTCTTGCTTGCAGTTCCATATACGATTTGGCCTCGGATTATTGACCCTGTCAGCATCGAAAACTCGCACGATTTGGACTTGAACTGCAAGTCGCGATAGAATTGCTCGAATGGCTCACCCTCGGCCTGGATGCGTGTTCTGAAGACGTAACTCTCATGCGTTTCATTCTTCTTCGGTGTGCAGTCGTCCTCAAATCTAGCTACAACTTGAGCGTACGTCGCTTGCTCACCGAGCTGGAAGGTGCTGTAGACCTCCTGGGCCCCTTCTCCAGCAACATGAAGGAGCAGCGCTGTCTTCTGCCGATAGTTCCTTTTAGCGGTGGGTTCTGTTGCCGTCATGAAGACCTTTGGCCGCAGCTTGAAGCGACGCCAGTTCTCGGCAACATTGCCCGTCAGCTGGAGCTCTGTAGGTACTCTTAATCCTTTCATATCCCCCTTCTGGCACCATGTATCGAATAAAGACACGAGCCGTGGGGTAGCGATTGAAGAAAAGAGGATAAAGTTTAATGGTGCGTCACTTAAATAGGCCTTGTAAATAGGCCAGCGGTGGCGCTGCCCACGATGCAGCAGGTTGCCAGAGTACCAGCACCGTTACAACCTGGAGGATATCACTGCTACGTTTCTTTTTGCCGCTAGTTTAAGCAGAGCAGCCCCCTCCCATATTTAGGACGGCGTAAAAGTACAATGACGTGGCACATTGTCCGTCAAGAATGCTGAAAAAACATTTACCCTTAAATCTCCAGAAATAGTCCACCTAAAATCGAAATCAGTTGAAAGTAAGCAGTGGGCTACCTTCCGGTGTGCGATCAAACAACCTAGAAAAAAAATGCTAGTTTGAGATATTGGGTCCTGCGGAACTTGTAATCGAGGGGATGGGCGATGAACCAAAGACAAATGTTCTTTCGAGTCCGCAATGTTCGCTTATCTCCAGCTTTGGCTAAAGAACACCATTTCTGCCGAGGTCACCATTGGCCAGGGCCCTGCAATTACCATAACTGGGCTATCATTCGGTATTTTTAAAGACATAGCAAATCGCGTCAAAAACAGGGGTGAGTTATTTTTCAGTGGTAGAGCGTCTCCCGGGATTTTACGGCAAACTTTGTGTTTATTGAAACTGTGAAGCTCTTGACAAGCTAAGAATCCGGATGCCACTTGTTCAAACTTCAGGTCATAACGGTCCAGTCGTGGGAATGCCCATCTTTAATTTATATGAATGTTTATCGAGCACTTCACAGCTCTGAACCACACAATCGCATTTGTCGCCTAACAAAACATATAATCTCTTACTCCGCTTTTAATTCCCCGCAGGCCCGATGGGCGGCCCAGCTGCTCGCGGGCAAGTGCAAGCTTCCACCGCATCACGAAATGTACCAGGACATTGCAAGACAAAGAGCTGCACTGTGGCTTCGTTTTGGAAACTCGTTCGATACCACCATATACGTTGATTGGATGGAGTACATGGATGATCTGGCGGACAAGATGGGCGCCAGTCCCAGGATGCTCAAGTACTTCTTCACCGACCACAAGCTGTTCCGTGCCCTACTGGGGCCTTGTGTGCCATACCAGTTCAGACTCGAAGGCCCTCATTCATGGACTGGAGCACGAGACGCCATCTTGGGATCCCAAATGAGAGTGCACTATCCGTTAAATCGCAACTGCACGAGCTTCCAAACAGAGAAGCGCGGCGCCTCGATGTTTTACATACTCCTGTCCGTGATTGTTCTTTTTATCGCATTCTTCGTTTATAACTAGAGCATCAAATATTATATCAGTCGTGCGTCGACCTGCTGGAGCACGCGTAATGGCTCTTTGTAGCCCATGAAGTGTTCTAGAAGTGAGTGAGGGCTCTCCGAGGTATGATATTTTAGTAAATATGAAAAAATGCCATTTGCATTATTGATTCAAAGAGTAGAAAGTTTCAGGTGACATTTTCGCCTCACCGACCTGTCGTGTTTTATTAGCATCGCCAAACGGCGTGCGCGAAATGAGTCTTCGCTTCGTTCAACAACAATGTAATATCTCTCTCCAAAACCGGATGAAAAAGCTGCAAATATGAGTGAAATAAATTTTCCTTGCGTACTTGAGGAAGGATGCACAGTAAAAGTATCGCCGAAAAAGATGGCAACAAACAACAATTAAGAAAAAAATGTCTTAAGTTTACATTTGCTGAAATATTTATATAACTCTGGGATGGTCTAGAACCCCGCTAAAGTTGTAGCCGGCAATAAATAGAAAATACTTAAAGCGGCAGTCTAAGAGATCCTGTGCTTCGCCCTGCGGAACGCCAAGTTATGGCTTTCACTCCCCTAATTCTTTATATATATATATATGTGTGTGTGTGCCCGGGTTTTATATGTTAACGCCCCGCACGTAATTTCAACATTAATTCGTGCTCTAACAATTAAAAAAAAATAGTTTTTTTTGCGTTCGCAGTATCGAATCAGTGAGAAATGTTGCCAAATATTTATTGTCTTGTCACTGCTGCTGCTCCCTTGTTTCACCGAAAGTTAAAAACACGGCAGTATAGTAAAGCGTGTTTTATATGCAACGAGAATCAGCGACTCCAACCTGGAACACTGCTTCATGTCTCAAGTACCCCGTGAGTCGGTATACTGACGATAGACATCGGGCGCAGCAACCGAACTTAATTAGAGAATCCATTGCTCGGTATAACATGATATGATATATGATATGGTATATCTACTTTAGCTTAGGAGAGCCGCGACGCCGGAGAATGGCAAATCGCCCATACCCTGACGGCGTGCGGCGCCGCTTCTAATGACGAATAAATTGCATGTGTGGTGTGAATGATGACGATGATGATGGGTTGATAAAGAGGGTGAAGAGGAGCGTCAGGCCCAGCGGTGTTCATCGCAACGGTGGTTTCGCGGGGTCGCCATGGGCTGCTGACCTCTAGCAGGCCTCCGTGCTTGACAAGTTTGCAGACGATCCGACCAAATTTCCGGTGACGCAGGGAGTCCAGCGCTCACGTGGTGCTGCTCCGGGAGTTTTCGGCGGTTTTGGCCGGGCGGCTGTCTTCGCGAAAGCGGTCCCCGGTATCTCCCAGTTTGCGGTCGAGCTTGTAACCGGGCAGCTTGAGCACCTTCTCGATCGAAGACGTGGCGGGTGCCACTGGTCTGGTTGGCTTTCCGATGACGAAATGACACGTCTTCTTTTTTCTACTGTCTTTTTACTCTGCACTCATGTTTCGGGAAAGAGGCAGTGAGCTTTGAGAGACCGACTGTTCTCCGTTCACCCTTAAGGCTGGTTTAAGGGGTATTCACACGAGAGAGAAATCCCTTAAGGCTTAAGCGGAGAGCTAAATTAGCGCTACGTGATCGCTCGAAGGAGCGCTCATGTGGCGCTTCCTAGCGCGTGATGTAGCGCTCGGTTTGCGCTTCACCAGCGCTCTGTTAGCGCTTCAGAAGCGCTTTGTTAGCGGTCTGTTAACGCTACAGAAGCGCTTTGTTAACGCTCTCACGCTCCTTGTGCCGTGCTTGCTGCTGCGGAACAGCGCCTGCACGGCGATTCCTTTGTTGTTGTTTTTCCTTTGGTATTCAAAGAAGAGGAAATAAAACAGCCGCTCTCCAAGCAAGGGGTCGGGCAGGCAATCCAGAGCCATGGACTCTGAGCGACTAATTGATTGGGTACGACCTCATCGCTTTTTATTGGATGCGGGTGACCCTCGTTTCAAAGACACGGAAATAAAAATAATCGCCTTCGAAAGACCTCTTTGTCTCGGTCCCTAAGCTTGCGTACAAGGTTCGCCGGGTACCCGTCGATATCTCGGTGGCGAAAGATTTCGCGCACCCAGAAGGCTCTTCTGGGCGTTAAGCCGTCCACACACATATGCACTAATCGCGTATCTAAGAGCATGTGTCGCATTTCTATTTCAGCATCCTACATGTCCGCCATGGTGCTGCTGATGCACACCCAACTCCAGGAACCGGAACCGCAGTGCACGCGCTAATCCGCAGCACCGCGATACAAGAAGCGCTAGTGACGCGGCGCTACTGAAGCACTAACAAGGCGCTACTGGAGCGGTAAAGGTGTATCCACACGACAGACCAAAATCGCTGTTTTGGTCCGCGGGCCGCGCATCACGTGATCTTACGTCATCGGTCTTTAAGGTCAGCCGGCAGTCCGCGGCCCGCGCTTCTGAGAAATGCCAAGCGACGTTTCTCGTCCGGACCTTGGCGGCGGACCGCGGCTTTTTAAGTATAATTGAAGCGCTAAGTCTGGCAACAAGCTGACTTTTCTTGTTTGGATTGGAATCCAAATCCAAAGTCGTTTTCTTTTGGTGCCAACTGTTGAAGACGAAGAAGACGAACTTTTTGTTGTGCGGCGATGCAACTTGTTACTTCATCGCGCTCATGGAGCAATTCTACGCTCGGTAGGACAATAGTCGCGACGACTACTCAAATAATCATCTAAAGATGTCCCCATGCATCTTTCGGTTCACTTAAGTCCTCCTCGTCCTCAATAGTCAACGCCAGGGCCACTGTGGCCAAAGGTCTCGTTCGTTCAACCTCCATCTTGGCTCCTTACAAATAGCCTCAAAGCAGCTCGCGGCATGAGTTTGGCGGAGCTGTGAGGTCGAGGGTTAGACCGGCCCGTTTGCTTGGTCGTCTGCTCTTTTGGTCCGCCGTGTGGATGCTCATTGCAGCCGGGCGGCCCGCGGGCCACGCATCACGTGATCAATCGGTCCGTGGCCCGGTCTGTCGTGTGGATACACCGTAACAAGGCGCTACAGAAGCTCTTATCGTGCGCTATGGTAGAACTAAGTCACGCGCTAGGAAGCGCCACGTGAGCGCTCCTTGGAGCGCTCACGTAGCGCTAACATAGCGCTCCGCTGTATGTGTGAACAGGCCTTTAAAGGAGCTGTGCAACGATATTCAGTTGGAATGTCTTTCACTATACACGAGCTTACTGGCACTAGTGGGAGTCAAAAATACTCCCACGCAACTCCGCTGGCCAAGAAACTCATTTGTTTCGGTGTAATTTCAAGGACAAAAACGATCATTTTCATTCAATCTCTCCTTTGTAAAATTTGATGACGTAACGTGGGGATCGCAGAACACCCAAGTGACGATATTTGAATGCGGTTCATAGATTGGACCCGAGCATTGCGTGGGCACTCGACTTGGGCTCGTGATAATGGCTAGCTCGAGAAGCATTCGGGTAGTGACCCGTGTCCAATCGCTGCAACGACGACAACAGCTGAGCCATAACAATGTCTGGAACTCAGCGCGTGTCCTGCGCTTTGCCAACCCCAGCGCGTGGCTATGATCAACACTGGCGGCATATAATCGGCTCCAGATCACGTGGCCGCTTGTTCTGGCTGCGAGTTGAGGGGGTGAACGCTGCTCGTTTCTTTTTAATTTTTTTCTGGGACTTCTATTGCGTGGGGTGAAAAACGAACGCGTGTTTCATAGGTCATTAACGTTAGGGATCCGTTTTAAGCGGTATTTGCGCAAAGTGCAAAAATTGTTGCATCGCTCCTTTAAAGAGATTATCCTGTGAAAATTTGAAGTTCTTAATACATAGTGATGGCTTTCTGGAAGGAGACTAATGATTAACAAAAGCCATTCTTATTCTGTTAAACCACCCCTATTTAGAGCAATCAATAACGGATAAATTTGCGAAACTCCATGCAAAATTTCGAAAGTATCAATGGCTGAACTCCCGTACCGAATGTGACGTCACACGAGGCTTGTAATTACCGGTTTCTACACCTCATTCCTCCGTGTGAACACAGTGCTCCCGGTGCATCGCAGCGTTCTACTTTACTCGGCACTGTAAATCTCGCGGAGCAGTGTGGCGTGTGAAAACCGCACAACGAGAGACCCCTTTCATTCACAAAAAACATTTTAGCACAGCAACCCCAGACAACACCCGACATCCTCAGGACGTCCTCGAAAGGTACAAACGTCCTCAAGGTTTTTAAGACGTCCTCAGGACATCCTGAGAACGTCAGTCGCTGGATCATCCTAGAAACGTCCTTCCGAGGACTTATTGAGGACGAAGGATACAAAGTTAGAGGTAATATATACGTCCTCAATTTGATTACGTTTTTAGACAAATAAATGAATGAAATAGCGGTAGTATACACAGTTCACGTTCACTGCTCAACTAAATTTCACATACAAATTATTACATGTAGTTGCGTAAGTTTAGGACATCTTTTAACTATAGTTTTGACTAAACAATTCTTTAATAAAACCAGGACGCACTACAATTATTATTAGCTTTGTATTTGCGCAGTATTTCGAAATTCAGTTTCATTGGCAACATTCAATCTAGATGGCGCAAGCTACCGCCTACTACAAGGTGTACCGTTATGGCAATTATCCACCCATCCGAGAGACTCAAGCAAGCTAAGCCAAGCCAGGACAGAAACAGAAATAGCGCCGAGGTTGATGATGGCTTGATAATGTGGATGCTTGGGCTAGATGGTAATTCATGTTTGGATGGAGCAGCGCGGATACAGTCACACTCACAGGCACACAAGAAGGAAACAAACTTGCAGCGCTGATTAACAACTCAGTCATATATTTCTTCTTCCTCATATCGTCATCTTCTCCTCCTTCGCCGTTAATGAGAACATTTAAATTTTTTAAACACCAGAAACCAAATAGCCAATAAACATTAATAAATAAATAAATAAATACCAATTAAAAAAAATAAAACTTAAAAATTAAAAGAAATAACTTTTTAAGCTTGATTTTTAATTGTAATTTATTTTTGGAAAAATATTTTTTAACTTTATTTTTATTTTTTTAATTTTCTTAGTTTTATTTACTTTTAGCTTTCATTTATTTATTTATTATTTACTTATTAATGTTTATTGGCTATTTGGTTTCTTGTGTTTAAACGTTTAAAATGTTCTCATTAACGGCGGAGGAGAAGATGATGACAATTTGAAGAAGAAGAAATTATATATCACTGAGTTGTTAGTCAAAGATGAAAGAGCGTGTTGGTGAAAATACGGGAGTCAAAGAAAGAATAAAAACACTTAAGGACAAGGACAGACAGCACAGTTCTTTCAACTAGCAACACACATTTACTGGTGTCTCCTTCAATAGTGCTATCTTCTTCCTAACGTTTGAGACTAAAGAGGAAGATGCGGAAATTAATATATTTATATACACCCGGAAAAAAACACAAATTTACACCCAATACACTAAAGATAAAGAATTCAGAAAGAAAGAAAGAAAGAAGAAAAAGAAAAACACTATTGACAAATTGAGATAGAGCGCCCTCTGGCTAATCCAGCTCTGGTTTCAGGTAGTTGATCTCATTTCTGGACAAGGCGAGAGAAGGGGCAGCGATGTTGTGATCGTCATGGGCTATCTTGCATGCCTCAATGATCTCTCTCCCGAGCTTGTTCTTATGTCTCCCAATCGTGCAGGTGTCCTGGAACCGGGCTTCACAGTTCATACAGAGGCGTTGATGAACCACTACTGGGTGAAAAGTGTCGTCCGAAGCACGAGAGACCTCGAGGATGTGCTCTCGTAGGCGCGTGTTAAGGCAACGACCTGTCTGTCCAATGTATCGGTCGCCACAGGAGAGAGGGATGGAGTATACCACCCCTTCTTCACAGGGAACGGTCTGATGAGCGTGTTTGATGGAACATCTTTTGAAGGATTCGTTATTGTTCACGCGCCTGCACAGTTGTTTCAGGCGCAACTTGCACGAGAAGACAACCGAAACGTTGAAGCGCGCTGCAATTGCCTTCAGTCTGTGCGCCGAGTTGTGCACATAGGGAATGCAGATAACGCGTGAAGGCTTACTACGTGGAGCACGGGGCCTTTGGGTGGTTAGAATTAACTGAACAAGAATGGTGCTCAGTAGACCTTGCGGATAACCTGCTCTGAGGAGACGTTCTTGTTGTTTTGCAATGCTGAAGCTTGCAAAGTGAGAACATGATTTGGTGCGAGAAGATGAGAGGAGAGACCGGATGATTCCATGTTTTACCAGTTTAGAATGGGAACTGCAGAATGGAAGAATAGGTTTCCGAGATCGTTGTTGGAAGGCCCAACAAATGCCGGTCGGAAGAAGATGCAGACGAAGATCGAGATACTGGAGACCATCGCCTGAGCTGTCTTCCCTTGTGAAATTCAGGCCTGAGGACGAAGAAGTGAAGGCTTGAACTACAGAATCAGAAGAAACTGAGATCGGGTGAATGACTAAATAATCATCCACGTAACGAATCTTCCATGTTTTTCGTTACGTGGATGATTATTTAGTCATTCACCCGATCTCAGTTTCTTCTGATTCTGTAGTTCAAGCCTTCACTTCTTCGTCCTCAGGCCTGAATTTCACAAGGGAAGACAGCTCAGGCGATGGTCTCCAGTATCTCGATCTTCGTCTGCATCTTCTTCCGACCGGCATTTGTTGGGCCTTCCAACAACGATCTCGGAAACCTATTCTTCCATTCTGCAGTTCCCATTCTAAACTGGTAAAACATGGAATCATCCGGTCTCTCCTCTCATCTTCTCGCACCAAATCATGTTCTCACTTTGCAAGCTTCAGCATTGCAAAACAACAAGAACGTCTCCTCAGAGCAGGTTATCCGCAAGGTCTACTGAGCACCATTCTTGTTCAGTTAATTCTAACCACCCAAAGGCCCCGTGCTCCACGTAGTAAGCCTTCACGCGTTATCTGCATTCCCTATGTGCACAACTCGGCGCACAGACTGAAGGCAATTGCAGCGCGCTTCAACGTTTCGGTTGTCTTCTCGTGCAAGTTGCGCCTGAAACAACTGTGCAGGCGCGTGAACAATAACGAATCCTTCAAAAGATGTTCCATCAAACACGCTCATCAGACCGTTCCCTGTGAAGAAGGGGTGGTATACTCCATCCCTCTCTCCTGTGGCGACCGATACATTGGACAGACAGGTCGTTGCCTTAACACGCGCCTACGAGAGCACATCCTCGAGGTCTCTCGTGCTTCGGACGACACTTTTCACCCAGTAGTGGTTCATCAACGCCTCTGTATGAACTGTGAAGCCCGGTTCCAGGACACCTGCACGATTGGGAGACATAAGAACAAGCTCGGGAGAGAGATCATTGAGGCATACAAGATAGCCCATGACGATCACAACATCGCTGCCCCTTCTCTCGCCTTGTCCAGAAATGAGATCAACTACCTGAAACCAGAGCTGGATTAGCCAGAGGGCGCTCTATCTCAATTTGTCAATAGTGTTTTTCTTTTTCTTCTTTCTTTCTTTCTTTCTGAATTCTTTATCTTTAGTGTATTGGGTGTAAATTTGTGTTTTTTTCCGGGTGTATATAAATATATTAATTTCCGCATCTTCCTCTTTAGTCTCAAACGTTAGGAAGAAGATAGCACTATTGAAGGAGACACCAGTAAATGTGTGTTGCTAGTTGAAAAAACTGTGCTGTCTGTCCTTGTCCTTAAAGGGACCATGAAGGCAATTTAATTTTTTTTAAAAAGAAGGTGTTTTCGTAAGCATTGGTGTCCTGGCATGCCACACAATTTTTTCTAGAACGTTGTGACTCTTATTTCTGTACCTGCAAATAAATTTGCGAAACCGAAACAAACATTCAGATTTCTTCCCTTTTTCGCCTCTGGAAAGAGAAGTGACGTCAAGGAGCACTGTCGGCGTCGGTAGGATTTAGTGCACACTAAGTATGGTTCCCGTGGTTCGCTCTAGTGCACGGCGGTCTATGAAGAACACCTGGAAGAAATGGACGACAACGCCGCGCTCGCAAACGAGTTTGAGCTCCCGTTCAGCGACCTCACGCCGACTGAACGGGAGATGCTGCTAAGGACGCGGAACTCTGGATTGGCGCTTTACGAGGGCGCCCCAGACCTACCACCAACTCCTCGGTCGCCGCCTCAGAGCGACTCCCCGCCTTACTTTTACCCAGACTCCGGCTGACGTGAAGGTGCTGCTCAAAGTCTTCTGGTCGGAAATGCAACAAACAAATCCTGACACCGCTGTCTACAGCTCTACGCAAGACGACGGCGCGCAACCAAATGCTGCGCATTGCTGCATCGGTCGGCAGTTTATGTAAACTAACGTCGCCCGATCGACCGCACGCCTTTAGCCGACCTTTCGCGCAACCTACTACTGCGCATAAACGCGGCATGATTGGTGAGACACCAGTTCGCAAAGCGAACACGAGACGACGCACGAAACCAAAACCAAAAGTTCGCCGCCCCCGGCGCTCGTACCTTCTTCTTTTTTTTTTTTTTTGGTCCATGGTTGCTCGATGCTTTTTACGCGCCCGAGGTAGCAGTGCGGGATGCGTTCAACCAGTGACAAAACGGAGGGATCGCTTCAGATTACGCTTTTATGCACGGTATGAAACCTATTAATTCCCAACTACAGCTTCAAAAGATTATGCAACGTTCAAATAAAAATTTTTCATCACATCTCACCACCGAAATTGAAACCAAGAGCGCGTCTATCGTTTGAACCGTTTGAACCAATCGCCAGACGAGGTGCCCGATGTCGTCACGCTTCGGCGCACTTTAGTTCACCTTTCTGCCGCCGCCTCGGTGGGGTCTCAGGCATCGTTCCCGGCGCTATTATTACCGCGCCTGTTTGCTCGATTGGTGCGGCACCCAAACTTCTGTTCGGGCTAGAACTTGGTCAACAGTATCTGAGACGTGCCTGACATCCATTTCAATCGTCGAATAAAACTTCGAAACTGCCTTCATGGTCCCTTTAAGTGTTTTTATTCTTTCTTTGACTCCCGAGTTGTTAGTCAGCGCTGCGAGTCTGTATATCCGCGCTGTTCCATCCAAATTGATGATGGCAGCAATGCAAGGCAGGAGACAAAGGTTAGTGTGTTTTTAAATGAATTATCCTAAATGGCGGAAAGCAATGAACGGCAATTTCGACGGGAAAGATGCCGGCGCGTAAACGAATGCTTCGAGCTTTCCAACTGTGCGAAAGTAGACTCGGTAGCAAGGGTATCTTCCTCGCACGAACATTAATTGTGATTTTTTTTCAGACCATCTTAGCTTTCTGCTGTGACTGTCATCACAAATCAATGTATTAGGAGCAGTGAAATCAAATGTTGAGCGCGCAAACAAAGCTGACGTGGAGACCATCATCAAAGTATGGCTGCGCCACGCTGGAGAGAAACTGAAAAAGCTGCAGCCAAAGGCCGCAGATGTTCGACATGATGGTAAGTTTCTCATATTACCTGTTTTTATTATTAATGCTTATGGAATTGATTTTTTTCTGCAGATCCCGCTGACTATTCGGACTAGTGCTGGCCAAGATGCGAAGCCAGACTGCACGTCTGGTGCAGACATTGAAAAAAGTCATGTATACCATTTGCTCTCCAATAAAGTATTTCTTGAACAGTTACCTTTGTTTGCAATAATGAATGGTACGATCATGCTCATAGTTACAGGCTAAGAACATAGCGCAAGGAAATACGCAGAGGAGAAAGCCGACAGGATGCTGGAGGGGAGAGGTTTTCTTCTCCTCTTCAGCATTCCGCCAGCTTTCTTCCTCCTTTCCCTTGCCCTATGACGTTCTTAGCCTCTCACTGACTAGTAATCTAGAATTAGTGCGTGAATTGCACTTTAAAATAGTGCACAACAATTCATTTTTTTCCTGTAGGTAGCTCTTGCAGGCATCTTCAGGTTCAAAATCCAGTTGTAGAAAACCTAGAAACAATAAAAATGAAAGCATCCTAACAGCTCAGTGAACAGCTGCACCTGCAGTGCATTGTCCTAAAAATGTACTAGAAAAATCCTTGTCTGCCCTCGTGGGGACGTTCTGAGGATGTCCTGAGGCCGGACAACAGGGCGTTTTTAGGATGTTTCCAGGATCATTTGAGGACATCCTCAGGACATCATAATGTCCTCAAAAGGCTGTCCTGAGGACATCCTGGGGGTGTCCAAGTGTTGTCTGGGAACGAGGGAGAACCACGTTGGAGCGCTTACGCGGAGGACAAAATTCGAAGGGGGCTTCAGTTCGGCGCTATCTTTGTGCTATGTTACGTCAGAGCCTCCGCTGCTCTAAAGGTGGAAGAGGAAAACGCCGTTGATGCACGCTTGGTTTTAAATGCGTGTTAGCCCTGGCCGTCTATCTTTTTAGCTCCTTTCTTTTGTTTCGTGTTCGTTTGAGTGTTTTGATGTTCCAGGTTATGGCCACGGTCCTGTTGGTTTTTTCAGGGAAAGGGTAGTTGGTAGTTCTCCTTTTTTTGTTTGTCTTACCTTAATGTTGGAGTTAAATGAACAAGGTTCAACCCAACTTTTCGTGCTACTTGTTTCGGCTTCGTGCCAAGTATTTTTAGTTCTTATGCGTTCGTGTAAAGTGCGTTCTTACTTTTTTCCTTTTTTTTTTTTTTTTTTGTTTGTTTGGGGAGTCAGCGAAACCGTGTACACCAACTCAACTCTCCTACGTCACGCCGCGGTGGTGGCGCGCCGGATGCACTTCCGGTCTCGGGCGGTGGGCAGAAGTCGCCGTGCCAGACATGCATTCCTGTGTTCCTTTGGAAGAAACGAGACAAAAAACCTGCCTTCTCGTCAAAATGCTGCGATGGGGGCTTTACCAAGAGAGTCCGGGAAGGTTTGAAGATCAGTTTTAATGTGTTTTTGCACCCTCCGTTCGTCCGAGAACGTGGATAGCAGCCGTGAAAAGGGCAAACCTGACGCTGTCGAACTACGATTGCGTGTGCGGGCCACAGTTTGTGGTCGCCAGATGTATTTGCTTTGTTCCAACATGAACGAGAGAAAACCGCCAAGTTGTCCGGAGCACCCACGGGTTCAGTGCGTCTTCAAATTCACACGGCCGCCTGATCGTTCGAACTTTCGTCTGCTCTTTCAAACTTGTCTGCTTTTTGTCGTCTGCTCGTTCAAACAAAAGCGGCCCGTAGACCAAGGTTTGACCTGGTGATTGCAATAAGAAGTAATTGCAGGCCTCAAAAGACTTAAGTAGGCTCGGTGTAAACAGTAGATACAAGATGTTAATTATTGGTACCGGTGGCCATCACCTACTTGTTACGCTTTGTCTGTTCCCGCTTCCGATTTTCAGTATCGATGTCGATCATCGCCGCTACCTTTTACACTTTTGCAGCACGAGCGACGTCGCGACCGAAAATAGCTACAAGAATCTCATCATGGTTTTGGCGCCCATTCTGCAGCGTTCATGCGAATGAATCGCCGCACGTCAAATTATTTACGGAAAGTTTAGCGGCGTAACGAATCTCGATAATTTCGCTCAGGCGATTGAAGTGGTAAGACATTGCGATGAGGATGTAGAATCGACAACTCCAACGCGAAAAAGAGTATGCAGACTCACACAGACGCCGACAACGTGACATTCGAATGGTTTGTTGACGCGGGACGCGGTGCTTCGTGCCCGTACTCCATTGCGCGTGCGTTCGAACTGTCGTCTGCTCTTTCAAACTTGGCTGCTTTTTGACGTTAGTTCGTTCAAACGACCGCGGCTCGTAAACCAAACGTTAACCCGGTAATTGCGATAAGAACTAAGTGCAGGCCTCAAAACACTTTTGAAGGTTGGTTGGGGTAAGTCGGCTAAGTGTAAACAGATACAAGAAGTTGTTGATCATTGTTACCAGTGGCCATCACCGACTTGTATTGCCCGATTCTACTTGAGGTTTTCAGTGTCGATGTCCACCATCTCAGCTACGGTCCACGCTTTTGCAGTCCAAGCGACGTCGCGACTGAAAATAGCGAGCAGAATCTCGACGTGGGAGTCAGGCTTTAGCGCCCATTCTGCGGCGTCCACGTGAAATGAATCGCCGCACGTCACATTATCCACGCAAAGTTTTGCCTCGATAGTTTTGCTGAAGCCGCTCAAGTAGTCAGACATTGTTAGGAGGACGTAGAATCAACAATTCCAAAGCGAAAAGATCACGGGGACTCCCACCGACGCCGACAACAACGCAATTCAATGATCTGTTTATGGGCGACGGCGGGCTTCTTGCCCACCATCCACGGCGCATGCGCGGCGCCGGTGACGTCCGCTAGGGGCGCTCCGGTTTGTTTGTAAACATGAGTTGGTGTATAGAAACCCAAAATTCTGTGTAATAAAATTCAGCTGTGTTTAAGACTTTTTTGTGTTGTGTTGTCCTTCGTCTTTTCCCCAGTCTCGGGGGTATGTCTGAAATTATGTTAAACCTTCACCAGCTTTTTTGCGCCGCAACTGTTTGTTCCACAATCACTCGTCCAAGGAGGCACATTAAATTCAGATACGTAGTGGAAGATGCTTCTGCAGCCGTTGGCAATGAGGTCTAAATCTTTTCTTGGGTAATTTGACCGGACAATTCTTTAAAGGGAAGCTACGGAGCTTCTTGAAAAAAATGAGTTAGAAGTGAATTCTAGTGTATTCTTACCTCGTGAACCCGAATACCAAAACCATTTGCCGCGCAAGTATTGTTAAACGCGAGAAAAACGCGAAAGACAGTCGCTGTCCGTGACGTCATCGACGGATCTTTTGGCTTGCCAAGGCTAGGGAGGCGGGGCTTCAGCCCTATTTTCAAACTGCTCTTACGGCTCTCCGGCGCGTCGCATTGAAATATAAATGTGATATCTGTTATTCTGAAGGTCAAATGAACGCAATTCAAGCGTTTTTTCTCAAATGTAGAAGTGCCCCATCTTCCCTTTAAGGTGGAACTCCACACTTGGCTGATCATAATGTGATTCGTAACAAAGATTGCGATAGGATTGCCTTCCACGCACAGGCCTCGTCTTTTACGCTTGCTTTCAGCTTAGGTCCAGACGCAGCCGATGCTACAAGCGCGAGCTCCTGGCTTAGAGCGTCCCTGCCAATCGCGCGCTTGTGCAGCACAAGCACTGTCCAGGGCCACATGCTCGTGCTTGCACGCCAGCTCGGAGCACGTGGAGCGAAAGCTCGCGCTGCAGAACCCAGGGATCCTGGGTTCGAGCCCCACCCCTGCCCGTTTCGATCTGGATGAGCATCGTACCGGCGTGCGGTCGTGTATCACTACTGCGTGATGCACGTTAAAGACCCCAGGCTAGCGGCTGTACCGCACTGGCTAAATTTCTCATCTACAGCTGGGAGACTCGTCGCCCCTGTGAGGCAGACCAAGTTCTAGGCTGTATAAACATACACACAACCCAATTTTTTAATGCTCGTGCTTGTAGTATCGACAAGGTGGTAAGTTGGGCTAGTTGGTTTAACATCGTCAAACGTGAAAACAGCGCAAAAAATTGAACAAAGTACAAGTGAAAGAAGTGCACGGACAAAGCGCTGGATTTAAACTGAAGCAAAGTATCGCAGGTATTAATAGACCGATCTCACCAGCCAGTTCGAGTACGCCACCGCTGCCGCCATGAATCGTGGGAGCTGTAGTCTTTCTGCACGCGCCACAACCCCGCTGGAGGTCTGCGCGAGCAGAGCAGGAGGTGGCATGAGCTGTCTCGTGAACTGGCGTCTGCATACTATGAACTACAGTTATGGCGGCGTCACGCAAGCATGGAATGCTTAGTGACATCGGTCTATTGAACCCAGGCAAAGTGAACTATAGGAGGCGTAGGGAAATCAGGCGCAGACGTCCTGTGAAGCGGCGAGCGTGGAAAGGTCCCGGATGAACACTGCGGCGCTGCCGTAGCCTGGAATGAAGGATAGGAGCGTTCCGAGGTCGTTCGGCGAGGGGCCTTGGCTTGGCGATTCGGTAGCACGAATGGGCAACCGTTGAGATCTTTCCTCGTGTTTTGTGTTGCTGATGTCGAGTCAAATTCAATACAGAATCGGCTACGATGATGACGACGACAGCGCCAGTAGCGCAGAAAATGCAATGCGAAGCATGAGCTACTACAGCCTATGCGTTACTGGCGCCCTCTCGTGCCGTCAACATGATGTGCGGCAGCCGTGAGCGCTCGTGTAGCTCACTACATCTCAGCCAGTTCACTTTAACCTCGGGTCCCCGCAGGCTCTGCAGTGTGAGCTTCGTGCTTTGAACATGAGGATATATAGCGCAAAGCAACAAGCAAGAAAGGACGAGGGAGGCAGAAGCAGCGCCAACTGCAAGGAAGTTATAATACTAGGAGGGGGCACGTTGCAATATTTGTTAACCCTAGTCATAAAACGTTTAAACGATTTTGTGGCCAACGTGACCGTAGATCTCTCTGGCAATTGGTGCTCGTGACATGTCAAGTGCGAGGTGGATGGTTGATTGTAGTAGGATTCCTCGCAGGCTTGCGCGCGCACCGTCCGGTAGGTTTATCATATCGCAGGTTAGACGTGAAGCAAGCAAGCAAGCGGTTGAGGCGGATCACGAGCAGACGACACACCACTGCTGGTACGCGGGACGATCAGGGCAATCGCCGCAATTGTAAAGCGTGGTTCACATGCAGCGGTTTTGGCTCTAGAGCGGCGCGATTTCTGCCGTCGCGGCGCTCTGGCCAGCACCAGCGGTTGAGCGGCACGAGCGCCGCGACGGCAGAAATCGCGCCGCTCTAGGGCCAAAATCGCTGCATGTGAAACACGCTTAACGGAGAAAACGAAAACCTGGCGTCGCCGCGACGCTAATTTCTGCCGGCTACGGGATGGGCGCTTGCAGCGTTGTCGGCTGCCGCATTCGGGCTGGCTTGTCTTCAGCGGGGGTTACCTTCCACCAGTAAGCCCTTGACGTATTGAACACAGATAGTTTTACGATAACAGGAATTGATCAACAATAGTCTTAGATTTCCGACGGTCGCCGAACTGCGGAGACGATGCATTTCAACCGTAGGTCGCGGCGGTGGCTGGACCCCATCGAAGTAGAGCGTGGTGTGCTCCGTACGTGCACTTCCAATAGTCGATAAAACCCCAACCTCGCCTCACCGACGCCAACGGTCTCCCAACCTCGACTCAAGTTGAGCTGGTTCAATTTGTCACGACCTCAATAAAACGCCCAAGTGGACGACGGGCATAGCGGGCGCAACGAAAATAAAAAACCAAACGTATTGTAGTGTGATATTACCTGAGAGCGATAAGAGCGCTGCTATCATTTGCAGGCGAGCGCGGATATCATCGCCGTAAAAATGCGTAAGTATTCGTCCAACCTGTCAGGTCGACATAGTTACGCAATCATGTGTGTATATAATTTATTCTTGCTTTGGCTACTGTAGTAATTAGTGGCCAGGAGATAAAAAACAATATCTCCCCGCCGATACACGGTACATTACCAAAGAAAAACGCTAACAGGCACTAGTCGTTAAAGCGTCGACGTTTCACGTTAAATACTATCGTTTTCAGGATAGTAATGGTCTGTAGAAAACAGAACGCATTTAATTTATAACTGAGGGTACATAACGACGCGCAGCAGCCGCAGAATCGGTCGGCTGGGCCCGGACCACAGTTTCTAGTTGTGATCATTGAAAAACAAAGCACCAGCACCATACTCCCTCCTATCCGCAAACATCAACAACGCGACGGTCACGTGCTGTAATTACGTTGGCCCGATAAGTGAGGAGGGTAAGGAGGAAAACGAGAAAGAGGCGAGGGGGCAAGGGAGCATGGCTTGTGGCAGTTTCGTGGCTGACGGGATACTCCCTCCTACCCTTCTAATCTCCTTCGCTAACTGAGAAATTACATATTATTACACTTAATAGAAAAGGAGTAGAAAGAAGTTCCAGATGCCATACGTCCTCTGTTTTAACACTCCCCATCCCAATACAGAGTAGCGAAACGAGACTTCTTCACTGAATTTCTCTGTTTTTTTCCTTATCATTAAATGAACTAAATGAAACATCTTTAAAAAAAAAATGAAAAGAACACCCTGGAAGACGTTTGTTATACCCATTCGAAATGGAATGTATCGCTTCGCGGGAAAATTACAGTCGCTGTATTTCTTGATGTCTGCGGAGCTTTTGATAATATCAAACATTCGGCAATCTTACGGGGCCTCCAATCTATCGGAATTGGCGCTTGTCTTTACGCCATGGATATCTGACTACTTTAATAATCGAACGATCTACATGCGCACAAAGGAAGAGGAAACTTCTCGTTAAAAAGTGACCAAAGGTGTGCCTCAGGGAGGTGTTCTAAGCCCGGTCCTCTTTAACATTGCTCTCATTGGCATCACTGAAATGCTCACAAGAGCTGTACACCTTACAGTCTATGCAGACGACATTTGATTCTGGACGTCTGTAGGCTCACCTAAGCTCATACATACACGCCTACAAGATGTGAAGTCCAAAATTTCTCAGTTCCTTAACATACGGGGGGGGGGGGGGGGGGCTTGAGGTCTCGCCAGCAAAATCAACTGCCGTGGCCTTTACACAGATGAAGATGACGTCTGCAGGATGAAAGCAGGATGCTAAAGTTTTTCTTTATAAAAATCTCGGGCGAAGCGTTAATATTCTTCTTACACGTACGCTTTGTTGTTGCCTGTCGCCATTTTACACCAGGCTTTGCAATGCGCGTACGGTTCTGTAGCATGCAGAGTTTGGGTCTAATTAGCCAAATTTTATTCTAGTGTGTGTGGGCGTCGGGAGGAGAGGACGGCCGAGCGAGGCGCGAGCGGGGGCCAGCCGGCGATGAAAGAGGAAGAGCGTGCTGCACGAGGCTGGGGCCGGGCAAGAACGATAGAGCCGTTCTGGCTGGTCTGGCCCATGGAGATTCCCGGGAGCATTCCACCAGCAAAGTTCAGATCAGAACCGGCGGAGGCGGCGAACCCTGACCATACGGGCCTAGTCCATGACGATCCCGGACTGGTTCCGCAGCGAGACTGTGGCTGTGATAGCCCGGAACAGCTAGCCTACGCAGCACTGACGTGGGAAGGGCGATCCACAGGCCTCGACACGGACTCCGACTGTGAGCTCTGAACGGGCGACAACTAGGGTCGGCAACTCCGGACTGCCGGCTCTCGAAGACGGGCAACCGGGAGTACAGTAGACCCGTTCGCTGCCTTCTCGTTGTGTTGTGACACTTCCTGGGAGACGAGCGAAGCACAGACCGATCCGGCGGCCACAAGTAGTGAAGACAACTCAAACTGGTGTCCAAATGACGACTCTAGAATATTCTCTCAACACTTGGACCTATCAAGGCTCCCGATGGTTTTACAAAACCGCATAAAAGAACCAGGGACATGGCACGTAGGCACGCAGGTGCACACGGGGACTGCTGAAATCGGGGTCGCCGCCGCTCGCAACGGCCCAACGGGCAAACTGGCCACCCCATTAACAGAGACGCCTCCGCTTGTGGCGCTGAATGCAGTACTCTCGTGGCGCCGCCTGGCCATTGCCGGCTGCCTAAAGTGCGGAGGACGAGGATTCTGACGGCCCCGGTGACTGAGTGATTCGCAGCGCTGAGCCCGTCGCCCGCCTGCGTGCATAAATACGACTTATGCGCCAACCGCTCGTCAATCGCTCGTTACGTCAGTTATAGGTTCTGGTAGCGGTCTATACGGCCCTTTTGAGGGCTCCCATATTTTGCAAACGGAGCTGTGTTTTGAATGCGGCACCCCCAGGGGCGGATTTCAAGGGGGGGGGGGGGGGGGGGGGGGTCCGGATGTCCTGACCCACCTCTTGATTTCTGCTTGTGTAAATTTTAGGGCGTAAAACGAAGGAGAGGGGGAGGGGGTTCCTAAACATATGGTATACTGACCAACACCTGACTCCCCTCAGGAAATTCCTGCATCCGCCCCTGGGCACCCCGTGTCTCTGTAAATAGTTCACAGGAAAGACCCAGCAAAGGTATGTGGTTCCCAACTTGGATATCTCGTGTTACGATTAAAATAACAAAAATTGATCTTGCTTATTTTGCGCCTTTGATCCCAATAAATGCCGCAGTTGCTGTCGTCCCGCGGTGCTGTTGATCGCCCATTCGCCGTCGGCGTGCCTCAGCTTCGTCGTCTTTGCTAGCGGCGCACCGGCGAAGGTGGCCTTTGATCCGAATAAATGCCGCTGTTGCAGTCGTCCCGCGGTGTTGTTGCTTGCTCGATCGCCGTCGGCGTGTCTCAGCTTCGTCGTCTTTGCTCGCGGCGCACCGGCGGAGGCGGTTGATCTGACACACCGCGTTCGGCTTTGGCTAGCAGACGGCGTTCGTAAAATGGCGTCAGCTGCTGCTGGCTTCACGCGGCGGTACCGTGCGTGCTTTCAGTCATTCGGCGTTCGTTGCCATGGTGACGGCGAGGAAAGCAGACAAACTTTATGTTGGGGAACAACGCTGCGGCGCAGCGATACCACGTGCCTTCGAAGGCCCTTCCCGCATACTTTTCAATGGGTGGAAGGCGAACAAAACGAGTTGGAAATAAGGACTTAACGCAGAATGCTGCATTTGTCCAGCGCCTCATAATTGGACGAGCCTTGCACGAAAAGCATGTTTTTAGATCGGAGTTTTTTTAGAGCGCCGCTCTTAGGCGCCCGTTTCCGCCTTGAGCGGCGTCGGCGTCGCCGTCGGCGTAACCAATGTCACCGCAAGGTCACGTAACCCCCAAGCTCACTCAAGCTCACGTGACCCCCAAGGTCACCCCCAGGTCACGTGACCCCCCGAGGTCACGTGAACACTTCCAAGGTCACTCCAAGGTCAGGTGACCACCAGGTCACGTGACCCCCCAAGGTCATGGGACCCCTCCCAGGGTCACCTCAAGGTCACGTGACCCCCCTCCCTCCCGGAAGTCACGTGACACTCCCCCCCGTCCCCGAGGTCACGTGGCCCCCTCCCCCCGAGGTCAGGTGACCCCCCCCCGGAGCATATTAAAAAATGAGGGGAGGAGGAAAAGGGGTCTGCCCTTCCCTCAGTACTCTCCCCTCCTCCTCCTTTTTTTTACAACAACATAGGTCTAAAGTATCAAAGTGAAGACAAATCTACCCGCTCACCGTACTAACATGTTTAGCGGTGTCGATTGTTACGCCATTCTGCAGTGGATCGGATTCTTAATCCGTCGACACGTGATTTTCGAAAGGGGTCTATACACAGCTGGCAGGTATCGACTTACCTGCAGGAGCTGCGGGAGCTCCAGGGTACTGACCCTAGAGCTCCTACTTCTGCGGTGTGAAACTAGCACAGTAAACCGAAGTTACCAAACGCACGGCACAAAACTCCCGCATGGCCGCGAATGACATTACGGGCAGGTTATGTATACGCCACAGCCTGTATGTATAGCCAGTCGGGATTCGGTTATCCCCGTTTGTGAACTAGCGTCCACCAGTTCTCTAATCTTCGCTTCGTGGTTTCCAACAGCTCACGCCGCCTTCCATTGGTTTTAGGTGTAGCGTCGGCGTTGTTGTTCCCGTTAGTCCCACCCGCAGAGTCTGCCACTGAGCTGGAAGCAGACCCAAAGCCGAGTGCCTCTGCCAGTGCGAGCTTCCGGGTTACCTGTCCACGCTCTGCCGGTTGAACTGGTTGCAGAGCGGTGCACGACAGCACAAGGTGTTCAATTGTCACATCTGCCTGACCACACACACGGCATGCTGCGGATTCCACCGTCGGGTCGAAGCGATAGCGATACACCTCCGTTCGCAGCCTTCCTGCGCGTGACTCAAAGAGGAGCCGGTTGCCCAGGCTGTTGTCGTTTAGTCTAGTCTCTGCCGAAATTTCGCGCTTATATCGATGGAACATATATAGCGTCGACTTGGACTTTGCCGTTTCTGCCCGCCCCTTACAAAAAAAAATGTGAGCCAGTCTGTAGACATCTTAACGATTTTTTAACATACCTGTCCACTTCCTATCTTATCGCCATTTTTCTACAAGGTTTCTACAGATTTCCTGCCAACGGGAGCATACAGAGCACAGTCGACAGAAATCCTACCAACTGTCTGTCGCCAACAGTCGTTAGACTTTGCGTTGCGATATTCCTAGATTTTCTACAGACCTGACTTGATAGACCACACACACTGAAAACATGACAAAATCGTTGATATGAGTCATAAGCAGGTTTCGTATGTAGTAACAAATGCTTTTACAACAGGCTTGAAGTGAACTACATAGTCACAGGATTTTATTGCCACAAGATCCGGCCCTGATAAACATTTAAAAAGAATCACATAGAGTATATATACATCAATAACACAGGCTTCCAATAAAACATGCTGTAGGTTGCAGCCTCGAACACTGCGTGCCTAATTATTCATATTTAAGTTTTCTGTGTAAGTTATTTGGCATTGTCGACGCATGGTGTCAACAAACACAAAGCCGCCGCTTACGCCGCCAACCGAAGTGACTTCTACTCTCAGTTTAACGAGAGTCTATCGCGCTATAAAGTCGTCTATTGGACTCGAATGAAGTCTGGAGAGGGCTGCTTCGACTGCCAGTGCACATGTCATCAGTGTAGGCAGAGCAACGACGTGGCAATCGCGACGCGAGAGCATACTGCGCCACCATGTAGCCGGCCGCTCTCGCTCTGCGGAAATGTGAGCGTGGGACTCTCGAGCCCCGTTAGCTTTCTGAAGTTGGAAGACGCTACTTTGTCGGTCGCGAATCCTTTGCCCTTCGAACGGTCGCGAAGCAGTTGCACCCGGCGTCCCCTACGCAGCATCTTTACGAAATTGTTGGCGCAGCATCGCAACCTTCTGTCAGCGAGCTTCGGCGATTCATCGTGTGCTGAAAGTCGGACGATGTGCTGTCCGTGGTGTCTTTTATGTGTAACTCTTTCGTAAAACAATATTGAAGTTTTAAAACGCGAACCTAACAGTGTTCAAATAATTTTAAATTTATTGATAATATATATATTTATTTATTTGTGGACATCGTGCGCAAAAAATAGTCGCCCTTAGTTCTTCATTGTATACGACGTAAAACATAGTGTCTTCAAACTTGCCCCGTTTAGAATCACTCTTGGGCTAGACAGATTCTTCAGAAATTCAAAAGCTGGCCTTCAAAAAGCTGTCCTCTTCAATCGGTATTTATTTATTTATTTATTTATTTATTGAAAGTACCCTCAGGGCCCGAATGCATTACAGAGGGGGAGAGCACATACATGAAACAAAGATAGTAATATAGTAACAAGTCAACAATATTAAATATACAACAAACAAAGAATAATAATAATAATAATAATAGGTCATGGGTCACTGCTAAAATAGCTAGGGATGGAATTTCTAAACAAGTTAGTATCAGTTATAGTAGCAATCAAACCGGGGAGGTGGTTCCATTCCTCGGCTGTGCGGGGTAAAAAAGAAGATTGAAATGTTGTGGTAAACGAACTTGGAACTCCAACTTTATGCTGATGGTCAAGACGGGATGAAATGTAAAAGGGGGGAGTAATCATCCGATTGCGTAGGAGAGGGTTATGAAAATACATTTTATGAAATAGACATAGGCGTGAAATTTTACGTCGCAAGGAGAGAAGTGGTAAACATAAACTATTTTTCATTGATGTGACACTAGCAGTACGATGGTAGTTGGAAAGAATGAAACGGGCTGACCTATTCTGAATGGATTCCAATGCAGTGATTAGAGTATCGTGACCGGGATCCCAGATGGAGGCTGCATACTCTAATTTAGGCCTGATTAATGTTTTGTAGAGGATCAATTTTAGTGAAATAGGTGCCAATGAAAAGTTGCGTTTTTAAGTAGCCCAACATGCAGTTAGCACGGGTAGTAACATACTGAATGTGGGGTTTCCATGAAAGGTTATTTGTTAAGTGAACACCAAGGTACTTGTACGTTGGAACTTGCTCCAAAAGGTTGCCATCTAGGTGGTAACAGGGACTGTTGTTAGGCTTGCGGGACACTCTCATCTGCTTACATTTACTAGTGTTTAGTTTCATTAGCCAAAATTCACACCAACGAGAGACAGAGTTAATGTCAGACTGAAGTGTAGACAGGTCAGAATCATGACAGATTTCACGGTAAATTACACAGTCATCGGCAAAGAGACAAACGGATGAAGACACATTAATGGGAAGATCGTTAATATAGATTAAAAATAGTAGTGGGCCTAAAACCGACCCTTGAGGAACTCCAGAAGTCACAGACACAGGAGGAGAATTTTCGTTGTTAATTGTTACAAATTGTGAACGGTTATTTAGAAAAGACCGAATCCATGCGAGAACGTTAGGGTCAATGTTAAGTTCTGAAAGTTTTAACAGTAATAGCTCGTGACACACCTTATCGAATGCCTTGGCGAAATATAAGGAAATGCAGTCCACCTGGAAGCCTCGGTAAAGAATAGAATGAATGTCATGAGTGAAGGATAGGAGCTGAGTATCACAAGATAATGATTTACGAAATCCGTGCTGTGCTTCGGTGAAAAAATTATTCGACTCTAGGAAATGTACGAGTTGGGAAAAGATAACGTGTTCCAGAAGTTTACATGGTATGCTGGTTAATGAAATGGGACGATAATTGTTAGGGGAATACTTATCGCCACCTTTCGGAATTGGAACCACCTTCCCCACTCGACAATCACAAGGTAAAATACCATCTTGCAGCGACTGTTCAAACAATTTTGAGAGAATAAGAGATGAGTATAGTTTACTGTTTTTTAAAAACTTGGAATTAATTCTGTCCACTCCTGATGAGGATGATAACTTCAGTTCATCTATAATTTTTGCAATACCAACAGGATCAACAGGATTGACAGCAGGGTAGACGCTATGCGTGTTTTAGGCCAGTCGCGTCTCCGGTTAGGGTCCCGTGACTACAGTCTCGAAGCTGGTGATAAGGCAGAGCACCGCAGACTTGTACGTAATCCGTTACAAGTAATGAAATTACTTGTAATCCCTTACATTTATCAGTAATTTAGTAACGGAATAATTACATATTTTCTAGAGTAATTTTAAAGTAATTCCCTTACATTTTTGACGTAACGGATTCCTTGTAATCCGTTACATTTTTTGCCAGAACCAACCCCTCCGCCCCCATTCTAAATAAAGCTATTTTTTTTTTTTTTTTATTTGTAGAGTCGAGCGCAGTGACACTGTCACGCGAATTGACCAACGCAAAGGGAGGCTTGGCACTCTTCAGTTCCGCAAAGCCTTTTTTTGCAACACCAAGCCCCTGAATCTATCTTTTTTTAGACCCTAACATCAATGTCAAAAAAAAAAAAGGGGGGGGGGGGGGGCAAGTTATTTTTGCTTTTTTTTAGTTCTTCTGTTTTTTCTGTGCGATCGAAGATGAGGAGAGGAGGGCACCAAGTGATTGTGCGCCTCTTCGAGATGCTCGAGGCGGTAAGTGCACTGAAAAGAATCAACAATGTCCTTCTCGAATATAGTGACTGCGACCATTTTCAAAATGTCACAACAGGAGCCAGCGCTCCAACTACCCTACCCTTTTTGTGAGTCAGCTTTTTGCGAGCATTTAGAAACTGGTAACAGTCTTCCTTCTTCCTGTTTGACCCGAGCAGGACGCATCTTATCTCAAGCAGATATTTTTACAAATAAAAAATAATGGTGGCTGACGTAGACTTGATATTCTGGGCTTGAGGAGAGAGTGAAATTCCTGAGTGGGGCCATAGCGCGGCTTACTTAGTACTCTACACTTTGCTGCCCGTGGCATCAGTGGACGTACATCTGGAGAACACCGGAGTAAACTGCAGTCGGTTCGTGCTTCGTGCGTTTTTGAACGGCACCAAGAAAGGTACACATGGCGAACGTGCGTTTACATTTCCCTGTTTTAACCGACGTTCTAATTAATTGTTGTTATGAGTGTCCTTCTTTTTCTTTTATTACTTATATTTATATACTGGAAACGTTTTTTTATTCACCAACGTCTCAAGTGAGGCTCGAACTGTTCAAAACCAAAGGAAGAAAAATATCGAGCCAAACCTTATTTATTATTTAATTATCACCTTACCGTTGCAACAATGTTTTGCTATTGATGACTTCTATAGCTTCGCGATTTCGAGAATGGATAATTTTAGTAGATCGATCCGATGACTCCGATAACGATATCCGATACTTCGCCGCGGTCTTTGCGTATGCATCATATCAGTAGGGAGTTTTCGTAGATCGTTTTCGCCGTCCCGCAAGGCCCTCCGCAACCCGCTACGATAGCGGGAACTTCACAGTCAAGGCTATCGGCGCGCAGGCGCAGTAGCAACTTCTTCGCTGCGTAACGCTTAGCGGAGGGGGCAACGCGGTCTACGAAAACTCCCTATTATCGGGTACCGTTATTGCGGGTATCGGAGGTATCGGAAGGATCTACTAAATCTCTCGAATAGCAGGCAACAGCTGCAACGACGAAGCTTTGCTCTACATTCGAGGTAAATAGTACTTGCCTTGCTTCGCTGAAAAAGCTCAATGCGGAGCATGAAGCATTCGCGAGGAACAATGTGGCACTCCCATCCAGTGGCTCAGGCCCTCAGCTCAAATGGTGTTCAGCGTAGCAGTCGACATATTGAGTAAGAGATAATGCAAAATATCTGACGAGATATTCGAGAGCCAGCTGTTGCTCAAAATACTCAAGGTCATTAAATGAAACAGGTGTCAAGAATAAAACCTTAAATAACCCTCTTCCCTTTGTTTCTTACTTGAGGACAATAATGTTAAAAGTAACGCCACGAAAGTAACGGATTACTTTTTGGGGTAACGGTCAGTTACTTTTTTGAGAGGGTAATTATAATTGTAAAAAATTACAATTTAGCCTCGAGTAATTGTAAATGTAATTCCTTACTATTTTTCAGTAACGTGTACAAGCCTGCAACGAACGACCTGTTGCCCTGAATCAACCTTGAAGAGACAAGCGGCAAGAACCCTTTTCACAACGGTCCGAGATTCGGAAGATAATTATGGTGGAATTTTCCCAGGATCATTGGCTCTGTGCTGATAAAACTGTAAAAAAAAAAAAAAAGTATTTTACTTTTTTTTTTTTTTTGCGGGGGGGGGGGGGGGGTGGCATTGACACATAAATATTCGGAGTTTATCGGATAAATCCGAATTGACCAAAATTTTACCGGCGGGTGTTTTTCGGAGTTTTTTTTGATTTATCCGAAAACACGGAGCCCTAGTTATAATCAAGGAAGCGGCTTTCATCAATATTGACAAACCGAAACACCCGACAGTGTATTAAGGCCACACTCATCACGTTGTACCCACGATCCTACACTGAAACTGCAGGGAATTGCAATAAAATTTTCTGAATTATATTTTTATCTACAGCGGGTTCCCATTCCCATATTGACGCTCTCGGATGCAAGGCTACCAGCTGTGGAAATCGGCCCCGCCATCACCGTGAATGGACGCGGAAACAGGACCGAGTTTCGCTTTCTTTTCTTTGCGTGTTTGCGTTTGCACGTGTGCTACTGTGAGTGGGTGAACTGGCGACGCTCGTGCGGGCTGGGGCAGGGGACATTGGAGAGAAGAGGAAGATGAGGGGGATAGCACGTGGTCATCAGCCGCCTCCGTCGTCGGGTCCTGGCGCAATCTCGGAGAAAGAACATCATTACTGGCGCAGTCGACAGGATTGCGTCAGCGGACCCCGGCGGCGTGATCTTCACAACGGAATCGGCGGACAGCGACTTGACGCAGCATTGGTGGAGCCTTCTAAAGAGAAGACTGGACCACCGAGCTCCTTGAAGATTGGACCACCGAGCTACTTCGTGGTGGCAGAGCTCTGACCCGATGCCGTCCCACTCCAGCGAGGAACGCTTGAGTCTACAGCTCGGACCTTATTCTCGTGCCTGACTATTCTGAGGAGCGGGCTGCGTCTGTTGTCCAGCGGCAGCCATTGACCTTACGGTAAGGTGATTCTTTGACGTGTGCCCGCCATGGATACAGACAGGCAAGAGCGGCAGATGCCGGTTCTAACGCCAGAGCAGGATAGGGTTTGGATTATGAATGTTGACGGGCCAGGTGAATTGTTGCCTTTGAGTGGATTAGTGGCAAACTCGCAGACACAAGGGGTTGGGAACGGAGGAGTCTGATTATAAAGCTCATTTGAAAAGGAGATAGAACTAAAAAGGGAGAAAGAACGCCTGTTACGCCTTGAGCTAGAACTAGAACATCTACGCTCAGAAAACCGAACGCGAGCCAGTGGAGGCGGCATGGAGTTCAACCTCCTAGATGAAGTTATTCGCATTTCGAGATTGACGAAGGGAGTACTGACTCCCATGCCGTCGTCCAATATATTAGCGCCGAGCTGGTTTGATGGAATAGAAAACGTCTTCGATACATATGAAGTCCCTGAGTGGCTCAGAGGATATCTTCCGCGACCTTATTTCACGGACAGCATGCCTGCGCTAATGAATAGGCTGAACATGGGTGAGAGAAGTCGGTATGGTGCGGTCAAAGAACGGGTCTTGTTAGAGCTCGGACTGTCGCGAGCTGAGGTCCGGAGGCCCTTTATTGAAACCACCACTTCTCTCTAAGAGAAACACGAGAACCCAAGGCCTGAAAAATCATCTGGTGAAGTGTTGTAAATGCAAGGAATTGGGGCACCTTTCCCGCAAATGTCCTCGGACGAGGACACCGGACGACGAACTTCTGTTTCACAAGAAAAGAGTAGACGCCGAGAATGTCACTGTGGAGAAAGATTCCCGCCGTGAACCGGACAAAGTGACGACCCAGGTGGGCAAGACCGATGGTAAAAACTTGGACCACTGAGGTCAGAAGAGGCCGGACCTACAGGTCCGCGAGGTGCCTCGGATTCTGTTACAGGCCGACAACACGAAGCGGTCGTCGCAGAACAATCGCAGCTGCGTGCCTGTGCAGGCGGACGTAGACGACAGAAATGAGATGAACGTCTCTCGTGCCTGGAGGGCGTCCCAGCAAGCCGAGGATGACCACGGCGAGCAAGTGAAAGTCGACGACGAAATGCCGTGCACTTGGCCGGGACGGCAAGCGTCCTGGCGATCTAAGGACGACCCATATGTGAACTTCGACAACATCGTGGCCGGTCCCAACATCTTACTTGGGTTGCACAAGTTCTGGAAAGCCAATGACGACCACGTGGAGAACATGGGCGTCTGTTACAAGGAATAACTGAGGGTATCTCCTTGAAGGCGGACGTTCCGGCAAGCCGAGGATGACGACGACGAGAACGTGCACGACGATGAAGGTCCAGACTTATTGCCTGGGCGCAGGCGTTTCTTAGAGCGGAGGATGATCACGACGAGAACGTGAACGTCGACGACGAGAAAGAACCGAATATTTTGCTTTGGCGGCAGACGTTCTGGCAAGCTGATAGTGACCACGGCAGGGAAGTGGGTGTCGACAAGAAGTCGGACATCTTGTTAGGGTGGCTGACGTCACAGCCGGCCGGTGAAGATGTCAGGGAAAGCGGGGACAGCGACGAGGACACCGTATTCAAAATGAAGATGTCCCAGAATATAGCTAGGGCGATGAAGACTCGACCACCTGCCAGCCGGCCACGTATGAGAGAGCTGGGAGTGCAGGAGACGTCCACAACGGCGACCGCCTGCGAGGCCCATTCTTGATTCGTACATCAGGACAGAGTATAAACTGTCGTCGCTCTTGCGCGGGGAAATTCCGGAACCAGCTATACACCGTCCGATTCAAGCCCCGTCGAAATCTGGATGGCTTGAATAACCTGTCGGCAAAGAGACCGAGGCTAGGAGGCTAGATGCTACGCTAGTCTCGGCGCGAGATTCGTCACTGCTGTGGAGCCTTGGCGGGCACAGTAAGAATCATTTTACTAGCATGTGATTGGCATATTGGTGTAAATTTCTTTTATAGTTTAGATTCTTACGGGTTGAGTCCCACACTCTGCGCAAGGTGTGACTGGTATGCGTACGCGTTTGAGTTTAGTTGTTATATATTATTTTTGACATTTCGGGTCTAAAAAATATACTTAGTTAGGAGGTGTGAGAATCGGCCCCGCCGTCACCGTGAATGGACGCAGGAACAGGACCGAGTTTCGTTTTCTTTCCTTTGTGTGTTTGCGTTTGCACGTGTACCCCTGTGCGTGGGTGAGCTGGCGACGCCCGTGCGGGCTGGGGCAGGGGGCATTGGAGAGAAGAGGAACACGAGGGGGACAGCACGTGGTGGGACCTTTTGCAAGGATTCGGAAATTAACTTCGCTTGTAAATAAACGTGTTTTTTTTTTTTCTTCCCCCTATCTGTGGAGTCCTGTCTGGTTTACTCTTCCGTCAGAGACCATCAGCTGCCTCCGTTGTCGGGTCCCGGCGCAATCTCGAAGAAAGAACATCTTTACTCCAGCTAATTTTCAATATCAGAACGCAAGGCCTACTACAATCCCTCGACATTTCCTAATGGATGTGCTCCATTGCATATTCGACAAGAGTTACCTCAGTGCCAAAATGCAACTGACTATTTGAATACTGCTGATGCCGAATTCATTGCTGTAGAAGTATCATTTAGGAAATCCACCATCACAATTATATATATATATATATATCAGTGTGTCGAACCGAAACGAATGCCGGTTCGGTTACGGTTCAGGTTCAGGTAGATTTATTTTGTTCCGGTTCAGTTCCGGTTAGATTAATTCGATCCGCTAACTGGTTCGCGAACCGGTTCGGGGCGCTGAACCGGTTCGCGAACCGGTTCGGAAATTATAAATGACAAATTGCAACATCAAAGTATATTACAAATAAAACAACTGAAATCAGCACATACGAAACGGATACATCGTAGTGTAAGGCTGAGGGATTTCTACCAGGAATGGTTTCTTATGTGCACTCATAGGTTACCTCACCGAGGTTTACGCATTCGGACTTCATCTAATTGGGTCCGACGCAGTAGCTGTAAAATCCGCGACCTCCTTACAAACCCACTTACAACTAGAACTCGCTAACTATCCCGCCACCTCGGCGTGTAAGCAATTGAAGGAACAGTGGGGAGAAAATACAGCTTTCTTTATTTCAACTAGCCTTCGGTAACTCAAATTAGACCCTTAAAGAAGTTTTCATTAAACAAGATACGGAATATGAAAACCACTTCACCGAACGCAACGTGAGAAGGACGTAATAGGATAAATATTAAAATGGAAGAGTTCGCTGTCTCACAAATATGTTAGCTTCTAAGTGCCTATACGAAACCGGATGCATTATTATCAAACTCCACAGCCTTTTCTTTTCTCATTCCCATGGAAGCAAGCTTCAAGAACTCGCGCGTTCTAGAAACGTGTTATGAAATGAGCACACAGCAGCATTTAGGATTTACGAGATTGTAGGAAAATAAAATCCCGTAACGCGATTTTTTTTTTTTTGCACAGCCTTCTAATTTTTTTTTTTTTTTTTCGTGCAACCCGCGACCAGCGCAATACTGGTTCCTATGTCAAGATTCATGGATGCAGCGTTTGTCAAGATTCATGGATGCAGCGTTTATATTCCTAAGACTGAGCGGAGAAGAAAAATATGTAAGCGAGGTATGTGTCAGTTGACGGCACTTTAAAAACAAATGGCATTGATAGCACATTCATTGTCAACAGCGCGTGGCCGAACCGTTTTAACATGAGCCGGTAACCGTTATTTTTTTCACGGTTCAGTTCCGGTTCGGGTTCATCGCGATAACAATATAACGGTTCGGGTTCGGGTTCAGATCCGGAAAAAATACCGGTTCGGTTCCGGTTTTCGGTTCGGTTCGGCTCCGGTTCGACACCCTGATATATATATATATATATATAGGGACCGGGCAGATACTATGCCATGGTGGACGCTTTGCAAGATTGGTGCAAGCAGTGAATCTGGTTTGATAGTGTGCAATGATTTTAAAGCACACCATAAGCTTTGGGGAAGAGAATAAATTGGCAACCAAGGTAGAAGGCTTGAACAATTAATTTTGGCGAGTGAACTCCGTGTAGCCAACTCAGATGGCCTAACTTTCCACAGGCCACCCTCTACTTTTTTCTATATCTGTGGAAGCTTATAATCATACCCTTAATAATTATTGGAAAATTGCTTCTGGAACCCTGAACGGTGATTATTTTCCCATTTGGACATCTTTGCGAGGGTACAGCAAGTCAAACACGATATCGTATCGAGTCACTATTTGGGACGACTTGCACAGTTCTATTAGTACATCCAGAGCTCCCATTATTGCCCTAAGTGAACTTATATACTTTGGTACATCATTCAGGGCCGTAGCCTCAGGCCCCCTTCCTTCAAAGTTATGGCCGTGCATCGTACAGATGCCCGTTTTTAGTTCCGAGTGATACTGGGACTATATACGAAGTAACCAAGACCAAAGGAATGTATTATTGTCCGGTTCAGATGCTCAGTTCCCACACAACGCGTCTTTTGTAACTAATAATAATATAGGTTTTATCTATAAAGACCCCCCAAAATTATTTCATCGATATATTTGTTTTACTTTAGAAAAATTATTATTGGGGATGCGATTTCATTCCGACATCACATTATATTTGTTTAAGGCTGCCTGAATAAAAACTGTACTTAAAAAGCGGTGACTTTAATCTCGCATTGTACTCCAATCTACAATTTGGTGTTTCTATTAAGTTTCCTTTTTATATTTTAATTAACCAAGTTAATAGCAAACATTAAGTTTTTACCATCATACCTCCAGTATTCTGATGTTAGACGACCAGTACATCCTTTAAAGGGTCCTGAAGTCTATTCTAAGAAGTATTTTTGTATTATTTCGTTTTCTTAGAAATGTAGCATAACGCTCTATCTGTTCCAGAATGTTCTCTCATTTTGTCTTTACAAACTAAATCACGCGTCAAATTTGAATAAAAAGCCGATGTACTCATAGCCTTAGTATGAAATAAAAATTTTACGTTTCTGTTAAATGCCTGGCCGGCAATTTCTAAATTTTAAAACAAGATAACTGCTTTTTTGTTCCTCTGAGATACACGTGGCACTCAAAGTCCAATAGCTTCACCGCGCCAATCACGAACTCTAATTCATACTGCGTTAAAATATCTTAATTAAATTTGGGTAAACATTTTCTTTGTTGAACGAAACATAAATTTCGAAGGGTAAATTGAAGGAAATGAACCCCCAGCTGCTTTTTCTAGACCAACCGACTAAAGTAAGCCAAGCTCTTGTTGATACTGTAGACCCTAGGAATTAAGAAAGACACCCAAACAATGCTGCCTCGCAAAACAGGTGCCAGAACCAAGACATACATTTTGGCTTTTTTCAGCATCACATCGACATGCACCACAGCCTAAAAAAGAAATAATCATGGGTATCTATGAAACACATCTTCTTAAAGGGAAGCACGGAGAGCTACTTTATTTAAGATCGGAAAAACGAAGTTTACAAAAAGGAGTCCTTTATTTATTCCGTCCACAACATAAAGACGAAATTCTTTTTAGCGAGCTTGACCAGTTGTACTGCCGGACAATGATGGTCAATGCTTGACATATGAGTCAGTTGGAATTCTTAGTTCCTGGCTGTAAAGAAGAGAAAATGTCACTGAGTTATTTATTTTTGTCGCATGTAAAATAAGTCGAATACAAGAAATGAGCCCAAATGCCGACATTAGAGAGGTAATGCTTTGATTCGAAAGCTGATCCGGTCCTATAACCCCATCATGCAAAACGTGATGGTCATGAAGCCCCCTCCAACACACCTAAACTCCAAAAAAAGGTGTAGCCTTACACTCTTTTGTCTCTTACATTCCAAAATTTCAGTTCAGCGTACAACGCACTGACGTCGAAGAGACGGCAACAACTTTTACGATGAGCTTGATAACGGTACGATATAAGTTATTAAACAGCTAAAGTTCGTATCAAAGACTACAGAAAAGCAAAACAAAAAACACTGAGGTTTTGCAATAGGGCCAACAAAACACTCTTCTTTTTTTTTTTTTTGTAGTCAGTAACACGTACATTAGCTGTTTCAATAAGTTGTACTACTCGGCTATCAATTCGCTTGTGAAAGTTGGAACGGTCAGTTCAACATCAGTGTGCTGTACGTCGAATTAAAATTTTGGGGAGTCTTATACGGGGAAATGGGTGGAACAATATGTCCTCTTTCTTTCTGAAAATGTATGTTCTCAAAAACTGCCTCTGTACCTCAGCCAGTCGCCTGATAAGTTCATTTATTTTAACTCCCAGTATCGTGTCTTTTTTTATTTATGGTATTGGAGCTTACAAACATTTTTGTTTAAATGGGAACATTACATGTTTCTAAACACAAAGAATGTCAAAAAGTATGTGGACACAAATCTCGACAGTTTTGGTGACCGCGCGGACTTAAGCCATTGTATATCATGACACTGTTTTGATGACCGTTCATCTCATTAGCGCATAACTATTCCCTCGTCTTCGCATGAGTTGAAACGTGGTGCCGCCAGTCTGCAAAAAGCCCCCAACCAGCTCCTGTTCTGAACTTGACGGCCGGTTTCGCAGTATTTGCGAAATTAAATACACGGATTAGTTTTTGCAAATGGGTACTTATAGCGCTGTTAGACTTAATTCACTCTTATAATAGAGGAATGATGAGTAAATAAATTAGAAAACATATGTGAACCCGAAGTGTGCCCGGGGCTGCCGAATAGATGACGCACTTGTTTGCTTCCAAACAAAGAAGGGCGAATAGGGAGCATTCACTGGCGGCCATAGCTGTGCGCTCGACTGCTGAGCGCTTGCTGATGGCGAGCTGCCCGAGCTTTTTTTTTTTCTTTTTTCACCGCGCATTTCACACCATCGAGACTGCCTGTCTAAGCAGCGTATTAATGTGAGCTCGTTCTGAGCATGCGCTCTCCTTCTATGCATACTTGGATAAAGATAGATGTGCTAAATATATGTAAGGCGTTAACGGACGCAAGTCATTTAAAAAAGATGTTGAAGTGAATATTCACAATTTGAGTATTTTGTGCTTCTTTTTAAACCGTAAATGATAAAAATTGCTTATTGTATAACTTCTATTTAGTAAAAATAGTGTTAGGAAGGTGAAGACGACAACGGGACAGTGGCACGCACGACCATCTAGCACAAAGCCCAACGTGCTTGCTCGGCCTCATTCTATCATTTGTCGCTGCTTATCCTATCCTCTATTCTGCCGACAGCATCATCCTAACAGTATGGTGGAGTTGCGGAACCATGCTTATCCCCTGCACTGAACACCGTCGCCGCTATCATCATGCCATGCTTCCTTATTGCTGCAGTAGTTTTTAATCTTTATTTCTTGGCGGCAGTTTGATACTTTAGACCCATGCTCCGGATAAAAAAAAACAGGACGCGGGATGGCCAAAAAAACCTGTTTTTCGTGCAAGGCTCGTCAAATTATGAGGCGCTGGAGAAATGCAGCCTTCTGCGTTAAGTCCTTATTTCGAACTCTTTTTGTTCGCCTTCCGCCCATTGAAAAGCATGCGGCAAGGGCCTTAGAACGCGCCTGGTATCGCTGCGCCGCAGCGTTCTTCCGCATCAAAAAGTTCGTCTGCTTTCCTCGCCGTCACCATGGCAACGAACGCCGAATGAATAGAAGCACGCACGGTACCGCCGCGTGAAGCTAGCAACAGCTGACGCCATTTTTACGAATGCCGTCTGCTAGCCAAAGCCGAACGCGGTGTGTCAGATCAACCGCCTCCGCCGGTGCGCCGCTAGCAAAGACGACGAAGCTGAGACACGCCGACGGCGATCGATCAAGCAACAACACCGCGGGACGGCTGCAGCGGCGGCATTTATTCGGATCAAAGGCCGCCTTCGCCGGTGCGCCGCTAGCAAAGACAACGAAGCTGAGGCACGCCGACGGCGAATGGGCGAGCAACAGCACCGCGGGACAACTGCAACGGCGGCATTTATTTTGATCACAGGCGCGAAATAAGCAAGAACAATTTTTATTTGAATCAGAACACCCGATATCCAAGTTGGGGACCACATACCTTTGCTGGGTCTTTCCTGTGAACTTTTTACAGAGACACGGGGTGCGGCATTCAAAAAACAGCTCCGTTTGCAAAATATGGGGCCCTGAAAAGGGCCGTTTAGACCGCTGCCAGAACCTATAACTGACATAACGAGCACTTGACAAGCGGTTGGCGCATAAGTCGTCTTTATGCACGCAGACGGGTGACAGGCTCAGCGCAGCGGATCCCTCGAAGTCACCGGAGCCGTCAGAATCCTCGCCCTGTCTGCGTCGGGGCTCTAGATTTTGGCGGCCGCGGCGACGAACGACTGGAATCTATCAGTGTTTCCGCGCGCCTTGTCTCTCCTACAAAACATGAACTTTGCAAGGTGACCAGTGAAATGGTGGCTCTCGCGCCGTCCAGATGGAAGAGAGTTTTTGACGTGGGCCCAGGTGCAATCCACCGTATTGGTGTGCGCACCAGTGTTCGCGTCGACAAAGTTAAGCTTATGGTTGACGGTGAGGTGCGTGAAGTGAGCGTCATCTGCAAGCTTGCGATAGCCAGCCCAACAGTCAGTAATTATTCTTGTTCCAGGGTGGACCAACTCGGCTATTAGCCCTTGCAGGGTTTTAGCGTCACGGGTCTCCACGGGAACAAGAAAGCAGCACCCGCTGCAACGCGCCACACCGCCGAAAACCCACTGGCCAGGCCTTAAATACCCGCGATGGTACTTGTGCCTACCGAACATACTCTCGTCTGGTTCTACAGTCACGCCGTCGCCACCAATCATGTCTGAATGCTTAAAGACGGCATTTAGCACAACCTCCCGACAAAGGCTCGCCCAATCAGTTATTGTCTTACTTGCGATATCAGCCTCCCGCTGAATGACGGCGCACGGTAGGTTCTGGCATCCGGAGGATGATTTTCATGAGTTGGAGAAGCGTCAGGTGGGTCCGATCCTTCGAAAAGGGAACCGCTTCGTATCGAGACTTCGCCCCGGCACTGAACTTTGACCGACTTCCTCTTGGGCACCTCACGAATCATCCACACACCGCACCCCCCCCCCCCCCCCCCCCTTCCCCCCCGTGTAGCCATCCGCAGATCTAGCGCGGACTTGCAGCTTGTCATCGCAGCTTCGCACTCTGGACACGCACGAAAACCCAGGAGCCAGGAGCAGGCCAACGCGCTAAAGCAAATTAATTGCTTCAAGAGGGTCTTTCATGGCGCCAAGAAGACGGCACAAGTTGAACACCATGGCACTGCGATGCTCGCCTCTGGAAGAACAAAGCGCCGAGGGGGAACTGCGCGCTTCTTTGCATTTATTATATTTATTTCATCCGCCATTTTATACCTCGTGACACAATTCTAACAAACTCATTGGTTGATCGGTCGTACCACACCATCGCGTGACAAAAAAAAAAAAAAAAAAAAAAAAAAAACGTTAAAGGTATGTTTACGGACGGCATCGTCACAGAAAAGGGAGCAGTCGAACCCAACAACAAAATGAAGTAACAAAGTGAATAAAAAAAAAATAAGAAGGGAGCCGTTGCGGTTTCGGACGGCGTCTTCTTTGATGAGAGGAGCTGCTCTGGCCAGAGCGGCCTGAGCAGCCGTGCTGCTCTGGCTGCTCGGAATATTCCTTTTTGTTCTTTTTCTTACTCTACTGGGTGCCACGACCCTTACTTGAAGCTAATTTGTTAAAATAATAACAAACAACGCGTTGGAACGGAGGAGGTAGAGAGTCTTGGCGTCAGAATTTGACGTGGTAGAAAAGAAAAGAAAATAACGAATGCACAATACATACCGTATGCCAAGACCGTTATACTCCGCACTTGGCGAGGCCTTATGACGCAGCCGACGACCGTTAGGCTATTTATTTTGTTTCTTTAGATTTTTTATCGTGACGACTACTCCACTGTGCCTCGGAGTCTCCAGCGGAGATCCGGCAGTTTTTAATTATTATTATTATTATCGTTTGAAGGGTACTCTTTCTATGCTGCTTCGTTCCTGACGCCATAAAAATATGGGGCGGGATTACTTTGCATCACGTATAAAAAAATAAAAAAAATGCATAAAGACGACTTATGCGCCAACCGCTCGTCAAGTGCTCGTTACGTCAGTTATAGGTTCTGGTAGCGGTCTCAACGGTCCTTTTCAGGGCCCCCATATTTTGCAAACGGAGCTGTGTTTTGAATGCGGCACCCCCTGTCTCTGTAAAAAGTTCACAGGAGAGACCCAGCAAAGGTATGTGGTCCCCAACTTGGATATCGGGTGTTATGATTCAAATACGGAGTCATGCGGTTTAGAGAAGCTCGTTTTAGCGAACGCCGTTTTACCGACCCCAGTTTATCGAATCCCTTTGTAGAGAACCCAGTTTAGAGAAAATGGCGATGAGCTTCCTTTTAGCGAATTCGGCCGCCGCGAAGCGGCGTGTACGGGTAAATCAGGAGAGTTAACAATTTTGTAATGAGCCGCCGTAGACTGCCGCCGCGAAGCGGCGGGAGCGCAGCAGGGGGCTTGGGTTAACACGCGCACCAGTGATGCACGCGCGAAGTAGGAAAGCCGTTTTTAAATATTGTTCCCTTTTCGATAAACGGCGTTTCTCTAAACTGAGTCTCTTCTTTCTCTAAACCGTGCTTCGATAAAACGAGCCCGTTCTCTAAAACGTGCTTCGATGAAATGGCATTCGATCAACTGTAGTAAACCCATTCAAATAAAAATTGTTCTTGCTTATTTCGCGCCTTTGATCCCAATAAATGCCGCCGTTGCAGTCGTCCCGCGGTGCTGTTGCTCGCCCATTCGCCGTCGGCGTGCCTCAGCTTCGTCGTCTTTGCTAGCGGCGCACCGGCGGAGGCGGTTGATCTGACACACTGCGTTCGGATGTGGCTAGCAGACGGCGTTCGTAAAATGGCGTCAGCTGTTGCTGGCTTCACGCGGCGGTACCGTGCGTGCTTCTATTCATTCGGCGTTCGTTGCCATGGTGACGGCGAGGAAAGCAGACGAACTTTTTGATGCGGAAGAACGCTGCGGCGTAGCGATACCAGGTGCGTTCTAAGGCCCTTCCCGCATGCTTTTCAATGGGCGGAAGGCGAACAAAAAGAGTTCGAAATAAGGACTTAACGCAGAAGGCTGCATTTCTCCAGCGCCTCATAATTTGACGAGCCTTGCACGAAAAGCATGTTTTTAGACCGGAGTTTGGAGATAGTTTTTTTTACAACAACATGGGTCTAAAGTATCAATGTGCCAGTGAAGGCAGTTTTTTTTACAACAACATGGGTCTAAAGTATCAATGTGCCAGTGAACATGCTAATGGGATGAGTGTATACAGTAATCCGCAGCGACAGACCGAACAACAGCCCATGGCTCCGCCGCCAGCCCCCGCCGAAACGCCATTACGAAATGAAACAGAAGGAGCCGATCGACGATCCCCCGCACATGTCCTCAGCCCAGACGTACTCGCGCTTCATGACGTGTCCCCGAGCCCCGACCGTGCCTTCGTGTGGCTGTGGCTTGTGCAGATGTCTGTAAGGCTGCGGATAGAGGCAGAGCTCGTACGGTCTTCCCATCTTCTTCGCCACCCTCTCTGTAAGTAGCTGCCCTTTGCTCTTTTATCTATGTGTCCTTGTGGGTCTTCTATGTCCTCATTATCAGCGGCTTGGTCAGCCGTTGACGTCGGTGAGAGTGATGTTAGGAAGGTGAAGACGGCGACTGCAGATGGCTGGCACGATGGCTGGCACGTGGAACACGGCGCGAGATGGCCCGCACGGCCATCTCGCACCGTGTTCCACGTGCCAGCCATAAATTCTTCAACCTTTGTCATCGCTTGTCGCTTTCAAGAGCATTGTGTTAACAGTACTATCAGTAAATACTAAAACTTGAGTATTTCAGTTATAATCCTAATCAAATACACTTTTGAGCACTCTTTGAGACGTGAATCTGCACATATCTTGCGGCCGGTTTTGGCATATCGAAGATATAAAAAAAAAAGCAATGGCCGGATTGAATAATTCATTTTTTGTTTGGATGATTCTATTCTTATGTTTTATAACTGTCGCATCAACAGTATCCTGTTTGAAACGCTTGGTGGCATAATAAGAGTCAGTAGACATTTTATTGAACCTTTCGATTTTAGCTCAAAGTGAACACACATATATATATATAAGTTCCCGTTGTTGTTGTTTTTTTTTTCAGATGACGTAGCTGCTTATGTTATGCCAAACAAATTATATTTGAAGATGGTATTTTATTTTCAAACAAGTGATTGTCGTAACATGTTGAGCTCACCTCTCATGTTTGCACTGTTTATTTTGTCCACTCAAAATAAATCTCGAACTAACCTTTAAATCTGCGGGAACCAAATGTTCTTAAAATAGTATTTTCGAATGATCGAATACTCCTCGTTGGACTTGTCTCGTTATTAGACTCTTCTCTTTAAAAAACAAAACAAAAAAATCATTATTTTCAATTTTTTCTCAATATATCTTTTTTCTGGTATTTTGCATTTATACTTCGATACGTCAGATAACATTCTTACTAAGCTGTCCGTGATAAAAGTGTCATTACTATCTTTACCTCCTTGCATGACGTGTCTTTTAGTGGTCTGAAGCCTCCCACCGGGCTTCCGGAGAGCGGTGTCTTCTTGACTCGTGCATAGGATACTTGTTTTAAGCCAGATGGTGAAGACAGTGGCCCATTCATATCGCTTTCATGTCCACACTTCCGGAAGCTAATAACAGAGAAAAAACAAGTTTGCAAATTGAAATGGGACAAGTTGAAACTTGTGTAGAGTGCATTCAATTTTAAGGATATTTCAGTCGCCTTAGATTTAGTGTGCAGGTCAATTTGTGTAACTGCAAAATGTCCCCGCAATATTTTTACCTTTACCGTGAAAATAGATTACTCCAGGTAGCACAATAGGTGCAACCGATGTAGAGCCGACCTGGGCAATAGGGGCTCGGGCAGCCCCTACAAAACCCACCTTGGAACCACGTGGACGTAGCGTGGGCATGCCCAAAATGGGCTGCCCCCGGAGTGCCGCTGTGGGTGCCAGATCGGAAATGCGAGGGCAAAGCTGGGTACAGCGTGTGCATGCCTCACTTGGGCTGTCCATGCAATACCCTCGTGGGTCCCACCGGGGCTACGCGAGGCCACTTCTAGTCCGGGCTGCCTGTGCCATGCCGCCATGGGTCCCACTTCGGCTATGCGGGGGCAGAGCTAACGCAGATGTGGGCCTCAGGGAGGCAAAGTATGGGCATGCACAACTTGGGCGGCCCGTGCAAAGCCCCCGTGGGTCCCACCTCGGCAGTGCGGGGCCCAAGCATACGAATAGAGAGGATCCATGGCGGAAAAGCCTGGGCAGGCCCGACTGGCGCTGCACAAGTAAAACCCCTACGGGTCTCACGTTTGCTGTGCGTGGGGCATGATAGCGACGGTGCGGGCTCTACATTGGCAATGCGCAGGCATGCCTGATTGGGTTGCCATGTAAAAACGCCGTAAATCACACCTCCGCTCCAGGGGGGGGGGGCAAGTTAGCAGCAAGGTGGGCTCCACGGTTGCAAAGCGTAAGCAGGACCGGCCTGGGCTGCCAAACTGAAACCCAAGTGGGTCCTACCTCCGCTCCGCGTGGAACAAGTGAGCAACGTTGTGGGTTCCAAAGGAGCAAGGCGCGGGCATGCCCAACTTGGACTACCACTGCAACTGCCATAACGGTACCTTTCGCTAGTATTAAGGATATTTACCGCACGTTCTGGAAATGCAACATAAGAGATCGGCTTAATTTGATACCTAATAACCGAAGATCGTAATTGTAAGCGTGAATGAGGAGATTTTGGCTCGCTAAACTTTACTAACTTGCTACTCAGCATGTATGTTGAGAAGGTCGTTCTACGTGGGCTAGAACATTTTACCCTGAGTATTTAATTTAAGGGTGAATTCGAAACAGGCTCATGAGAAAGTCGTATCTGTTTCAAAGTTAGGTGTGTGTAGATGGCTCAGGCTGGCTATGTAACCCGATTACCTGTCTAACAGGATTTTATATGGAAATGTATGCAGTTTTTTTTTTTTTGGTCCCAGTTTGCACACTTGAAATTCCCAATGTTTATGGGCGTGCTCGAGACGTTTTATTGATTTATCAAAATGGGGATATTTTCAGTATGCCCGCCAAGAAAGTGAGGCATGCTCAATTTAGTATGCACTGCAATACCCGACACCGTAAGGAAATTATGATATAACCCCGAGCAAAATGAGGTATCTGGGTCACCCCAGGTGGGCAGCCCACGGAAGCACAGTGTAGGTCCTACGAGGGGGGCCCATGTGGGTTGCCCACTTAGGCCCCCCGTCTGGACCTCGAGGGAGGCTGATGTGGGCTGCTCAAGTAGGCCTCCTGTAGGTGCCACGGGAGAAGCCGAGGTGGAGTGCCCAAGTAGGCCCGTTGTAGGTCACACGAGGAAAGCCCGGTGGGCAGCCAAAGTGGGGCCGACCTGGGTCCGAGTTCCAAAACAGGCGCAGCTCACATGGGACCCCCTTTTGGACCCCCTTTTGGAGCCCACACTGTGCCACGGGGGGGGGGGGGGGGTACCTCTGAGCGCTCAGTCTCTGCCCAAACAAAAAACTAAACTCCGTTTCACATCACGACCGAACACAACGAAGGCTAGAAGCCATCCCAACCAATCCAGTTCTATAAAATAGCACGTGACCGCTTTTCGCTCGACATTGCGACCCTCTCCCAGATCACATGACGCTTATGCGGCATTAGATTGTCTCTGATGTCTCGCAGCATTCACTGCGGTCGGTCCTAAGGTGAAACAGAGTATAACTGTTCGAACTAGATGTGAACGTTTCGGAGCTTGCCGTCATTTCACTCAAAAGTTTGATTTTCGAAAATTTTCAATGTGAAGTGGTGGCCGACGAGGCCCATCAACGCATGGTGATTAATGGCGTCAACCTCCGGAAACCGGTCCTATTTTCACTGTGTACATCGATGTGTAAGGTCATTCCTTCCCTTTTAAACGGTAGGTTCGCACAAAAGCACGGAAATCGTTAAGAAGAAAAAAAACGTGAGGTCATTTACAATCAGTTTGGTGTGAATTCCAGCCTATTCTACACAAGTCTTATTGTGACACTCCTTTGCTTCCAAAACGTGATTAAAGGGAAGCTCAAGAGGTTTTTGAAGAAAACAAATTTAGTAGTGAATTCTTCTAGAGTTTTTTATCCCGTGAATTTGAATATCACGTACGTTTTCTCAAAGATGTCACTAAATGCGAGAAAACATGAAGGACCTCAAACCAGTCGTTCGTCATACTACGATGTTTCGGCCGCGAAACGCGTGTCGCTTCTCTCGGCAGCGAGTGCAAATGCAAGCTTGCCGGGTATACTGCCCTGCACTGGCACCATCGTGGCGACTTTTTTTCACCTTATCGAAAATAGCAAAAGCGTGCGTGAAGATAGACGCTGAAGATGCTAAAAATGCGCGAGAGAGAAAATTCCGAAAACTACTTTTATGTCGTAACACTTCGGGAAGGAGGGGCTTCAGCAGTACTTTTGAAACTGATGCTCTGCAGCCCATGTACGCCAAAATGAAAAATAATCTCGATATTTGTGATACTAGAGGCCAAATGAAGACGATTAATGTAATTCTACTGAAATACAGAACCGCTCCAGTTTCCCTTTAACAAACAATCCAGCTAACGGCGGCAGAAAAAAGGCGAACCGCGAAGTCCGCTATCGACCGCTTCGGAAATGCTTGTTGAAGGGGCGGGGATCTAGATATATCTGAAGGTTATGTCACTTTACTTCTCACATTTTCTCCCCACTGTCCACGCTGAAAAGAAATAGTGTGGGATGCATTAAATCCAACAAACGATTATTTTAAATCCCTTCCAAACACACACACTCACGCGCAAACACACGAACACACACCCACCCCTGAAAAATTCTGGTTGTCACGTCGACACTCATGTGCATTCTCGGGAAAGTCAGGTTCTTCGCGCCTTCCTCCTCATTCTAACTCACGTGGGCCGCGGGACGAGGCGGTCAGTGGATGTGCCGCAGTCTTCACAATGACTCGCAGAAGGAGGAACATACTGAAGGGGAGATAATTGAACAAACGCGGCGGCGTGCTGAGCGCAGTTGAACAGAAGCGGCCTGTTCGGTGAGTCGCGTACTGCAATACGACGAAGATCCCACTGCAAAAACACTAGAACTTCTCGGGCTGCGGCCAGAGGAGGGGTATGCGGAGGGCAAGTGCAGTCTTCTTCTTGCACAGGGGTTGTGACGATGTCAGAACACCGAGCTCTTACCGGCTGACTAAAACAAATAGTGGGTAGACCTGGAAGAATCCAGCGTTGAGGTCCACCCACTATCCTCTCGATCAAAGCCAATCGGAGCTCGGCGTCGTTCCGACATCACCGCAACTCCCGCGCAAGAAGCGCACGAACTTGCTCTCCGCATTGTGACAGTATCACATCTGTTTTTTGCAATGTGGCCGCGTGTTTATGAGTTGGGCGTCACGTAACAGGGTGACGCTTCTAGCTATGTGTTGTGACACAGGGAAGTCACACCGTCACGTAATGTGACGTGACGTCTGCGAGCTCACGATACCTGGTGTGGTTCACGTTGCCTGCATCACGTGACTTTGTCATGCGGTTGGTGTCACGTAACGCTGCGGTGTCACATTATGGCATCAGTAACGTTATCAACGTCACGTGATCTGTTCGCGTGACTGGAGTCAGCCTACAACTTCATGCTTCTGACATCACGTGAAAATCGTTTCGCTGATGACATCACTTGAAAATCATTTAGCTTATGACAGCACGTGATCGCCGTCCGCTGGCAGATTGCTTCGGCAAGCGTAGCACGCATTCCAAAAGTCCGTCACGACCCATCTTCTTTCGCCACGTGTTCCCTCCTTCTCCCGATTTTTACCCAAGCAATGAGTGGTGCGGCTATCGAGCCACGACGGACGGATGCACATAGACTCATGATCTGTTGCCTTCTATTACAGTCGCACAAAAGAAAACAAGAAAAGCTTACTTGTATCCTTTCAGTCCAGCGGTGGTTGATATCATTCTGGTGGAAGAAGCTATGCGATGCATTGAGAACGTGAGAACCCTTAGTCCCGAATTCATTGCGTTGATGTACCTGAAACGCAGTTTCCCTTTTTTAAATCATTATAGCCCAAACTCACCGGGTGAAGTTCATTGGTGTTAATTAGGGTCGTGACTTAGGATACAGTAAGGTGGTGTTTTTTTTTTTCCTGGACAAAGATTTTTCGATGAAGAAAAACAATTTTAATGGCGCAGCAAGTAAGAAAAACCGCAAAAAGAAATGTTTTTTTTTTTTTTTTTGCTTTTTTTTATAAAATTGGAGTGTGCATTTGCGAGGCCGAGGAACGTAGTTGGGTGGATAGAGTTTTCTTCATTTTAAGGTGTTTTCTGACTTTAACGTACTCTTCGAGAGAAAGGAATACATAAATAAAAACAGGCTGCTAGCAACTGAATTCGTCTGACCGAACTCCTTAATTGAAAAAGAAAAGTGGGCCCAGTACAGAGGAGGGGTAGGTTTTCATCCTCTGAACCTTTCACGAATTTCCCGCGGCCATCTGCGGACTCAAGGAAATGGCAAACACCCGAGACGCGGTGCACATGACCTCGAAACCTAATGACGTTTATTCTATGCGAAGGAAGACTCCTTCGGGTGAATACAAATGTCACACTCGTTCTGGATGCCATAAACCTCTCCGCGCCGCTTCTACATACGACGGCGCACTTTTCCCATGAACGCGGCAGTGCGACCTGTCTAAATTCGCCTGGGAGTTTTCGTGCCCCACGTAACCGGTGCTGTGAAGCAATAGCCGTGCAGTTCAGAGGGACCGTGCAGGTTCAGGCACCGTGACCTTGCGCCAACGCTCTCGGCTCTCTTCGAAAGTTTTTTTTTTCTCTCTCTCTCTTTTTTTTTTTTTTTTATGGTTCTTCTCAAACCCTCGCGCTTTTCGAGATGACCTTCCGCCTACTCGAAAAACACATGACCGAAACGATATCGGCAGCGCTCGAAAATACATTACTTGGTGTTCGCTTTGTAACGACGACCTCTTTACTCGCTCAACGGCAGGATCGCAACCAGTGACGGCAAAGCGATGACCGGGTGTCGCCCACGTGTACACCAGACCCTTAATGAGGTTCGCATTTATACGTCGTTTTTTCGCAAAAATAAAACGAGTTCCACGAGTTTTTAATTACGAAGATATATGGAGGATTTTATCTTTATTTTCGGCGGTCTTATCGAATGCTTCACTCTATTATATTTTATTTAAAAAAAAAGAAATAAGAATAAGGGCATCTCTGCACTTGATATACTTACAATACTATTTACCCATAATCACGAAACTTATGCCATGAATCTTTTGTTTCACTTTGTCGCTAAAATTAAGATGTAAATAAGTTAAAATTCCGAAGCGTTAATATTTTTCCACTAGAGAATGTGTAATTCAATATGGGTACACACAGCTGCGAAAGCACAGCATTTACGAGATTTGGATAAAGGCGCCACAACAATAGTCAGCCTAAGAAGAGCAGGGCTTGGCGAGCATCTCATTACCGCGTTGCAGCCAATGGGATGGCTGCATTAGCTCATAAGAATGCCCAAGAAACACACTCTAACAAAAAATGGAGGAAAAAGGTAGCAACGGCGCGTCTTCCTCCCTTCTATTGACGCGCCCCCAAGCGGACACGACAAGAAGGGAGGAACCAGACGTTTTCCTCCTTCTCCAGGCAGACGGGAGAAAGCTTTCGCCCTCCCGACGCATCTACTTTCGGTTTCGTTTTTTGAGCACGTCGCGCACGTTGTTTAATATATGTTGTTGAGTCCATTGAGCTTCAGCGGCAGCAAAGGCCGCCTGTAATTCCGTCTTCTAGTCCAAACGTGCAGAACATTTCGGTTGCATTGACGTTTTCACCACTAATTTTATCAAACAAGCAAACGAAGCAGCAGAAAGAGCGAAGTTCCGGAGCAGTGCCGGGAGCGCTACGTACACTGGGTAAGACGGCCCTCTCTGGAATGCGGGGCCCACGCGGAACTATAGTAGCGGAACCACGCGGAACTGTGTCGACGTTTTCGACGTTATGGAAATTGCAGGAACTCCGTCCAAGGCAGGCAGGAATCGCATTGGAGCGGCTCGATTTATTGGCTTTCAAATATTTACGGCATGATCGAGCGTTTTCCTTTTAATAAGAGATCCATCCCCTGAGCCATTATAAATACTCTAAGATGTATGTCATTGCTGGAAAAAAATCAACATACTGGGAATATTTTTTATTGCTTAGGGAGTCTCCGAGAAATTGCGTACGTTCAAAACGACCAGTATAAAAGATGGAAACGCAGAGCTCAGGAGTAGTCATCGCGGTAGTGTGCTGTTGTATTGATGTTTGTGTGTGCGATGCATGTGTATGCGCTCAATGTATGTTCAGCTGATGCTTGCAGTATGCGCAATGTGTCTACATGTGTGTATAAAAGAGGATCCCGAAGCGCAATGGTGACGTGAGAAAATAAAAATATTCTTTGTAGAACATGAATTGGGCGGTACCTAGCGCCACATAGCCTAGCTACTTGCGATTACTCTGCTTGAGCCTGCCATCTGGTGGCAAGCTATTTAACCTCCTTTTACTCTACGCGGCTTCGCCACAATTTCGTGTTACCCTGCCGAAATGAGCCAAGAGGCTGCTTCGGATTTCCTTTTTTTTTTTGAGAGCGGCTTTTGGTTTTGCGTTTTCACTCCTCTGTGGTGTGCGGTTGACGCAACGGTTGAAGGAATTGTGGCTCGAGGAATAGCAAAGGTAAGACATAAAGTGCGCGAACTGGGTGCCGGTTGTCTCTGTTGAACATCGCAGTGCTGACGATGAGAAGACTGAGTGACTGCATGCTTTCGAAACGTAAGTTTCTTTACCTGCAGGGGTAAGGAAACTTCGGAAATAAATACAGTTCGCGGAAAGCTCGTGTTACGTTTTTATTTGCTGCTCCTCTCGCTCCGTACAATAGACTTAGTGTTCTTGTTAAGCCTTATCGGAGCTCGATTTGCTCGATTCGTGGCCGCCATAATGAGATGCAGTCGACGGAGGAGCTTTTGCTCCCCTGCTTTAGGGACGAAAGTTTATCCCTTTCTGAAGGAACATATGTGTCAAGAGCGTTCCTCCCTTTAGGGAGGACTATACTGACCCTCTTTTCTAGGAGTGCAATCACGAAGCACGGAGTCAGAACGTTATAAGCTATACCCCGCATTTCTTTAAAAAAAAATACTGCAGTGAAAAAAAATAAAGGAAGACACGTAAGGCTGCTGAAGTGCAGGAACGCGAAAGCCTTTTTACACGCAGCGCATTCCTAAAAGCAGCGCGTCCCGCTGTCGGCGGCTCGGAGAACAGCGGACAGCGCTCCTCCGCGACGCGACATGGTTGAAAGCAGAGCGTAGAACACGTGAGGAGCTGGATATTCCCCCTCCCCCCTTCCCGTCCGGGCCTCAGGCCACGCCTGACACGTGACGTACCCGAGAGGGGGAAAGAGGGGCGCAGAAAATGGGAATGTATGCCTCAATTCGCTGCTACAGACAACGGGGAATTTAGGGTGCCGTTTTTCGCGGCCCGGAAAGCTGATAAAACCGGTTTTCTCAATGGGACAGTTAATGTTTTCACACTAAAAAAAAAAAAAAAAATTAGAATCTTATTTGGGGCACTTAATTTGTTCAATAATTCTGCCACGAGAAATAAATATTTTCGCGCAATATTCTCGCCGTTAGACGCAGTTTGGGTGGTGGTCATAGCCCGCTCTAAGCCCCGGCCGCAGAGCAGTGGGCGCGCAGACTACTACTGGACTCGCTTGGCAGCTCGATCGAACACGCTAAAAGGCGCAGTGTCTCCCTTTCGCGGCCTCCGGTGCGTCTTGTCTGAATGTCTACCACCGCCTGCTAGTCGTGCGAGCAGACCCGAGGCAGCCTCTGGCATCGTCTGCTATTTCACCGCCGTCTATCGTAGTCCGCAAAGACCGTGAGACGCGGACACGAAAGCTACGCGTCGGCGTCGTCGGTGTCCGGCCGCCCCCGTCTAAAATCGTCCGCAACACTCAGAAAACGCGACCATGAAAGCGGCGTTCTAGCCTTCCATCATGCACGAGCCACGGTCTGATTCAAGCGTCTGTCAGAGTCTATCGACATGCAATAATAAGCGACCGAGAGAAATAAAACAGAAAAAAATCAACAAAATCAATCTGCATTCCTTCTAGCTTTAATGTTTGCGTTATTTTTTTCAGGTAGCATAGTCCAGCAACGCGTACGAGCGTCATGACTCACAATCATAACGCAACGTAAAAATATTCGCCATAATAGGTCAGGTGCGCTGAAAAACTCGAGTTACTTGCCTTTCGAGGCGAAATGACGTGTACAAACGTAAACAAAATTGATGCGAGCCCAATGCCCGATTGCCTCCTGCCAAATGGCCCGCAAATTCTTACCACTGCAGGTAGCTTCTCGGTATTGAAACTACAGCTGCATTCATGACAGTTGCACAATTTACAAAGCAGAGGGAAGCTTTTACGAGAATCAGTGTTTATTCAACATCAACACGCGCCAAAAAACAAATCGAGCCAAATCGATGAAAATAATCGATGGGGATGCAAGACCTAGGCCACTCCCTCTAGGAAAACAAGAATTCGCTCAGCGCTTCCAAAGGCGCGTACTTGCGGCAGTTGCCTTCGGGAAACTACGTCGGTACAAGAGATCTTCCTTCAAACACCTCAGAGCACTCAAAACGACTGGCACTCATAAAAATAACGAGCTCAACGAGCTACGCCCGTTCAGCAGTCCGCAGATGCCGGCAGCCATGTTTGTTAACGTTCCAAGCAGCCATGTTTGTTAACGTTCCAAACCAAAACGAGAGAAGCAATCTCAGAATGCGTTTGAAAACAATACTGACTCTATCGTGATGCTTTGCTTCTCAGACATTAGAAAATAGTAGATTGAAATAATCTTACGGCACGGGGATACAAATTTACAGCCACCCTTTCATGCGTCAATCATCTCCCCAGCCAGAGGTGTAAGCGCCTTTACAAGCACGGGGCGGGGCTTAGCTTACCTCCACCTTCTTAAATTATATTGCGTCTAGCGACATAGATATTAACGAAAAACCAATTTTTGTGGCAATTTTTTTTTTGAGATACGTATTTACACTAGACTTTTTAGAAAAAAAAGAGTATTTTTTCATTGCAGTGTTGCTTTAAGCTTCCCATAAGTATGTTTGCTCCTAATAGCTAGGCTTTAGCCACAAGCAACTATGTTACAGAGCACGTGGCTGATTACGTTCACTGTTCACTCGGTGATTGGTTGTGCGCCCTCCTTGTCGGCTAGGGCCGTTCTCTCATTGGCTGCAACGCGGTAATAATACAGGGTGTCTAAAAATATATACAAAATTAAAGGGTTAATAAGTACGAAAAAAAAAATAAACTACATATTGCGAACTCTCAATCTCCATCCAAATCTAGCGCTAGCGGTACGAAGCAGACGCCGAAGTTTCAAAGCTATTTGTAATCTCATTCAAAAGTTGTAAGTGATGTTTTGTTTGAATTTTCATTAGAACGATGGCGACCTTGACACTTGATTTCATGGAGCTGAGTCGCGCCGGTTGGAGAAAATTTGCAAAAAAGGGTACCATATTTCTCATTTAAATTCTAAGAACATAACATCACTTGTAAATTTGAACGAGGTAACGGTTTGTTCTGAAAATTTGGGTTCTCCTTCTGACAACTAGGGCTACATTTGGAAGATTTCGCGTTAAACCAAGGAATGGTCATTTCTTGAGTCTGTTATTCAATATTCTGGGCCAATAGCAGCAATTTCGGTTTATCATTCAGCTTGGCTTTGCACTTCTCACCCCCTTGTTTAAAGATTCAATTCAGCATCGAATAAAGCCGCCAGAAGGCTCAGAGAGCAACTTACGAGAATGCAAGGATCGAAGAGCCTGCCTGGCTTTTCTTTGAGTCACCCTGTGCCGGCCGAACGGAGGAGAGTGAAGTCAGTGTCTCTCACCGTTAGCTCTGCTGCATACTTTTATAAGGGCTGGAAAAATCGCAAATAAAATATGATCAAAAGGACATGTTATTATCCGGCGCATGCGAAAAAAAAAAAAACAGAAGAACGACGAGACAGGAAGAGACACGTGTGTCCTTTTGTTTCGTGCTCTGCCAGATAAAAATAAAGCTCTTAAATAAGTTTGTTCCTATGGTGCAGACTGCCATTTCAGCCTTCTAAGCGACATCCGGTGATATTTTTCTAACAGCTGTCGGGATTGGTGGGCTTTGAAACTAAGGCCTGCAAACAACGCAGGATTGAGGTAGATGAATCGAAAGAGGATATGTTTGCGAGTTTGAGCTTGGAATCAAATAGCAATAAACACAGTATGTGTGCCTTTATGACCAAGGATGCACTATTCGAATATCACAAGATTGAAAGAATTTTATTTGGCTCATCGTTCTGTCCTTTTTTGTTCATCGTTTTTTGTGTTCATTTCTGCCCCAGGTCTTACGATTATAGTGACGGAATATACCACTTAACTGTTCTAGAAAGACACTTCAAACATTTCTTTGACATACGTAAGATTAACAAAAATAGTAGTAACCACTTAAGGCCACGGCCCACTGAATGTGGCAGTTTAGGTACTTTTTGGCAGGTCATTACTCAGCTGCTTTTAAATACTATTGTGTGGGATTGATGTCATTCGAAAGGCAATGCAATCTTCTTTCATTTGATATTATGTATGTGTTGGTTTTTACTGTTCATGCGCATTAGTAGCGTTGCAAATATGATGGCGCGGACCCTCACTTGCTCCACTAGTTCATGTTTTATGAACGACCCATTAAAGATAACACGGTTCCAATATAGCAGTTTCGTTAAGATGATGTCGGAGCAGAATGGAACGATATACTTTTTTGTTATTTGCACTACTTTGGTTTTTTCATCCCTCCAAATATTGCCCTAAAATTGACATTTTCCAGCGCAAATATGTTTTAATGACACGCGCTACGGCAATGAAATTAGCTACAGACGTAGTGCTTATAATTGGTAATATGCAGAGAAAAGTGTAATGTTGCGCAAAATTTTTTTTGTTTAGATATTTTATATCAAACGTAGCACTTTTTTGTGCTTCAATTCATGGTACTTCAAATGCCGCTGAGGAAATAATTAAACTATAATAAAATCTTTTTTAACATTTAGAGCTACAATGGTTGCCCAAGAGGTGGACGATGGCTTTTTTTTTTCATTTTCAAACTCATAACGCTCCAGGAGCGTTTCAAACTTACCTGTTTTGCCGCATATCTTTTTTGGACATCGAACAGATTTATTGGCATCTAATAATATTTATTGTTTGGAATAGATATTCATTGCGATCTATTAAATTTTCACAATGATCTTGCTTTGGGTCCTTATAGATTTATTGGCATCTAATAATATTTATTGTTTGGAATAGATATTCATTGCGATCTATTAAATTTTCACAATGATCTTGCTTTGGGTCCTTAATAGGTGTAGAGCTTAGCTCATTTTAAAAACAATTAAAAACTGTTTGGGTGTTTTGTTGCGCTACCTGGCGGATGGCAGACAAACTGCTGATTCCTAATGTTCGAAAAATTTCCGAGGGCGGCGTTGGCGTCTGTATCATCATCAATCTACGTGTCTTTTTACCCTCACCTTTAAAAAAATATATTGGAAGATTTACTATCGATAACTGAATAGTTTAAGTACTGGGTCAGGCTAATAAATCTAAGACAAATAATTACACAAGCGTAGCGGCATATAATATGTTCATTATTCGATATGATTGAAATCAATAAACAATGAAGACGAAGAGGAAAAGAATACACCCGAGTTCACTTTATGCCTAGAGTCACTAAATAAGCTTTAAAGTATCGGCACTCCGTTTCCCGAAATTGTTTTAAGCGCCTCCATTTTGGCTCTTGCTCAGTGCAAACGCAACTGCCGATCATTATGATCCAAAAGTACGACTTCCTCAGCACTCCCAATCGTCACGTCGCCTCAGAGTGGGCATGTGGAACAGCCAGTCATGCAGTCAGCTAACGCTTTCTGCTTTTTCTTCGTACAGTTCACGGCGATGTTTCGCGGCTGTCCGGCCCTATCAAGCCCGTGGTATGCCTTGGAGGGAGCGCGCTTGCCGCAAGTTTCCGTGCTGCCACAACCAGACATCTACTCCTCCCGGCAACCTTGGGTTTCTGCTGCACTCCCAATCGTCACGTCGCCTCAGCACAGCAGTCCAACGGCATCGACATTGACATCGTCACTGGATTTAAACTGCCGGCACGCCCCTCGGCCCTTCAGTGGGCATGTGGAACAGCCAGTCATGCAGTCAGCTAACGCTTTCTGCTTTTTCTTCGTACAGGTTGGTCCGTTTCCCTCTTTACATTGTAAAAAGTCCAACAACCTCTGTCTACTGGTGTTCCCATGCCCACAAGTGCAGTTTTTATGTTCTTGTGAATGTATTTCGGGTCTGCAGCTTCTCCTGTCTGGTGATATTGAACTTAATCCTGGCCCAGATAAGAAAGAAGTTCAGACAAAAGAGATGAGTGAGATGCTTGTTTTACTGAGAGGCTTAAACGCTCGTCAGGCAAATTTTGAAGCTGGACAGAACCGAATCATGGAGGATATTCAAGCTATCAAGACTGGGCAAGAGTCAATTGAATTAATGGTAACCGATATTCAAGGGAGGCTTAGTACTGTGGAAGCAAAGATAGCCAGTTTAGATATTTTGGAGCGTGAGTTGACAGATGTAAAAAAAACTGTAACCTTCCTGTCACGCGAGAACGCCAGTCTGCGATCACGTCTTGATGAATTTGAGGACAGGTCTCGAAGAGATAATCTAATATTTTACGGTGTTCCCGACTCAAACTCTGAGACCTGGGCTGTATCTGAAAGCAAAGTACGTGACATCATTGCAAACGAAATGAAGATCATCGTTCCCCCTGAGGGTATCATCCGTGCACATAGGCTCGGTCGTGTTTTTAACCCCAGTAAATGTCGGCCAGTTTTAGTGAAATTCTCATTATTCAAAACGAAAGACCATGTTTTTTTCCTCCAGAGGCAAACTGCGCGGTAGTGCCACTTCCGTCGCAGAGGATTTTTCCCCTGCCACTCGTCTTGCTAGAAGAAAGCTGCTCGAATTTGCTAAGGCTCATACACAGTCTTTTAGTCTACGCTATAACAAAGTGTTTTTTGATGACAAATGTTTTTCTTACTGCGCGGCCAGCGATGCCGTTTGTGAGGTCCGCGATTTTATCACGCCGAGCACGAGTTCCATTCGTGTTAATGCTGACCCTGTGGTTGATTTGTCAACGTCATCACAATAACATAACCTGATACGGAACAATCCTAGTCCTTATCTTTCAGTGCTTTTCACCAACATTCGAAGTGTTCTTCGCAATTGTGATAACTTGTCTTCAGCCATCGATTCTTCACTCGCCAACATTGTTGTACTCACTGAAACTTGGCTATCTAGAGTTGTACGCGACAGCGAAATTTTTTGTTGCGAGAAGCGTTTCTCTTTTTATCGATGCGATAGGCTATCTAGGCGTGGTGGTGGTGTCATAATCGCGGTAAATGATAGCATTGAGTCTTGTCTTATCAACATTGTTACATCTCTTGAGTTTATTGGCGTGCGCTTGCGTTTTAGCCATAAACAGGTTATTTTGTGCGCGTGCTACCGTCCTCCCAATGCCACAGCAAACTTTTTTATAGATTTACACGATGCTCTGAATACAATTCGTACAAGGTTGCCTGCCTTGCCTTTGTTTCTTTTGGGCGATTTTAATCTCCCCGGCATTGACTGGTCTGGTCTATATCCTACCATATCTTCAAATTCTGCTGCGTGTTCCGAGTTTTTAAGTCTCTGCTCCGATTTTTCGTTAACGCAGATAGTTACTAGGCCGACTCGTGTTAGGGCAACTTCTGAGAACGTGCTGGACCTTATTCTTTCTACCGCACCTGATCTTGCATCCTCTCTTACGTATTTACCTGCCATCAGCGATCACTGTTTACTTCACTTTCACCTAAGCGCTCCTGTATCTGCCTTTGCAAAAGCGAAGAATAACTCTTTTCTTGATTATGGCAAAGCTGATTTTGAGGGTATAAACCGCGAGTTAGCGCAATTTCTTGACTTCTTCCTATCCAATTTTTCCGAACGCTCTGTCGAGGTTAATTGGACAATGTTCAAAAATAAAGTCAATTCCCTTATCAATTCTTTCGTCCCACGTCGCTTTCTTACTAATAGCTCCACGTCCCCATGGTTTAATAATGCCTTGAAAAGGCTTTCAAATAAAAATAAACGCCTGTTCCGCACTGCTAAGCGTGCAGACACTGTTGAGAGCTGGACGGTTTACCACAACGCAGAAAATTTATACAAAAATGCAATTAAGGACGCTAAACAAACTTTCTTCAGCCAAACCTTGCCCCGTCTGTTATCATCTAGTGCCAAAATGTTTTGGAGTGTTATTAATGGCAAGAAAGACAAGGCTATTTTGCTTTATGACTCTGATGGCATTGTTATGTCTGACGATGACTCTGCGAAAATCCTCAATGAGGTGTTTGTTCAATCGTTTTCTAGGGATGTAAACTGTTCTATTGTTACTTACCCTAATCATGATTTCTTTCCAATGGACCCGCTTGTGTTTGATTTTGATGGCATTGTTAAGCTGATTGACAACCTCAAAGTGTCTTCATCATGTGGTATTGATAATATTAACACTAAGTTTCTAAAGCATACTAAAATTTACAGTGCAATTTTTCTTACTAAGATTTTTGAGCAATCTATTCTTACTGGTGTCCTTCCTGAAGATTGGAAAACTGGCAAGGTGGTTCCACTTCATAAATCAGGCGACAAACACTGCCCCGACAATTATAGACCCATTTCCATAACCAGTACTCCTTGTAAAATGTTAGAGCATATTATTTATTCACATCTTGTTAAATATCTCGAATCCAACTCTTTTTTCTCGTCCTCACAGCATGGCTTTCGTAAGTTTCTTTCTTGCGAAACACAACTTCTCGTCTTTACTAACGATTTATTTTCATTACTTAATCATGGATCCCAGGTTGACTGTATTTTTCTTGATTTCAGCAAAGCATTTGATAAAGTTTCTCACCAACTACTACTCTTCAAGCTTAGCAAACTCAACCTCGACCCTCAGATACTAACTTGGATTGAGTGTTTTCTTACAAATCGTTCTCAGTTTGTTCATGTAAATAACTCTAATTCTTCAGTGTCTTCTGTTACTTCTGGCGTCCCTCAAGGCTCCGTTCTCGGTCCTTTGTTATTCCTCATATACATCAATGACTTGCCGTTGTGTGTCTCATCATCGCTTAGTTTATTCGCGGATGACTGCGTTATTTATCGTAAGATTACTAATGATTCTGACTCTCTCCTTCTTCAAAACGACTTAAATGCTGTTCTTGATTGGTGCAAGCTGTGGTCCATGACACTTAATACTAAAAAATGTAAAACAATGAAAGTGTCTCGCCGTAACACTACGCCTTTTATCTATCATCTTGATAACGTTTCTTTAGAATGTGTGACTTCATATAAATACCTCGGTGTGCATATTACTTCTAACCTGTCCTGGCATATTCATACTAACCACATCATTGCTAATGCCAATTCTATGTTAGGCTACCTAAAACGTAACTTTTCTCTAGCACCAGTTTCTCTCAAACTAATATTATTCAAATCTTTGGTTCGCTCAAAATTGGAGTATGCAGCTTCAATCTGGGATCCTGGTCAGACGACGCTCACTTCTCACCTCGAGTCAGTTCAGAACCGCGGCGCTCGTTTCATACTTAACAACTATCACCGTACAGCTAGTGTATCATCCATGAAATCTCTTCTCTCCTTGCCACTGCTTTCTTTGCGCCGTAAGTGTTCTCGTCTATGTCTTTTCTATAAAATATATAATTCTAACCCCATTCTTAAAGAAAAGCTCTTCCTCGTCCCACCTTACGTTTCTCCACGCATTGATCATCAGTACAAAGTCGGCATTCCTCATTCTCGAACCTCAGCCTATCACGATTCTTTCATTCCTAGGACATCATCAGAGTGGAACCACCTTCCGGCGTCATTAATATTATTACCCTCGTTAGATGTGTTTAAAAGTGCTGTTACTAATTATTTTTGCGAAAGTGACCCGTGACCTATTCCATGTCTTCTATTACTGTTTTTTTTTTTTTTTTTTTCACTCACTCCCCTCTGTAACGCCCCCAGGGCCTTGAGGGTATGTAAATAAATAAAATAAATAAATTAGATGCGGTGCTAGAATGCTGATGCAATATTGCAATGCTCTGTCGCGGGTTGTTTAAACATTTGTGAGGAACAGAAAAGCGTTTCTTGTGATTTTAGATAAAGCTTCATATAACTGGCAACCATGATTTTAAGCCATAATATGGCCAAGTGTCGTTACTCTGAACCGTAGCTAATTTACTGGCACAAGCGGGAACAATGAAGAAGAGGCAGGTGTCAAAAGGTAGTGGCTTGTGGAATCCACGGGGCTTACGTCATGGCCACTCCAGGTATTACAAGCCTCTTGAACAAGGGCATGAATAGTATCATTAAATAAGCTACGCTTCAGAGCAGCGAAACTTGGCCTTATTGTGGCTTAAAATCATGGTTGCCAGTTATTTGAAGCTTTATCTGAAATCACAAGAAACGCTTTTCCGTCCTCCACTTTAAACAGTTTGCGACGAAGCAAAGCAACATTACATGAGCTTCCTAACACCAAATCTAATGCTGAGGGTGTCGCACTTTTGAATCGTGACGATCGGCAGTTGCGCCTGCTCTGCACAAGCACCAAAATGACGGTGTTCACAACACTGTCGGGGAAGAGAGTGCCGATACTCTAAGCGCAGCACATTTATTGGATCTAGTTCCCGCAAAACTCATTTTCTCTGACTGAAACTGAAAGTAAATATGAATAATACAGCATTATTATAGCATATTTAGTTATAACCAAATACACACAATAAGAGAGGAAGTGGGCGGGTAGGAGAAACGCGGGTTTTATGTGCGACCGTTCTAACCGTCTCAAAAGAGAGAACGCACAAGCTAGCGCTGGTTTAAAAAAACAAAAGGCATCCAAAGAAAAGAAACGGCACGCTGTGTTATTTGTTATTATGCGTCTAACTGCAAATTGTTGTCTGTATGTTTATACAGCCGGAAGTTAGTCTGCCTTAGTGGGCGTCTGGTGTCTCAGCTGTAGATGAGCAATTTAGCCAGTGCGGTACAACCGCAAACCTGGGGTCTTTAACGTGCACCACGCAGTAGTGATACACGACCGCACGCCGGTACGGTGCTCTTCCAGATCGAAACGGGCAGGAGCGGGGTGGGTTCTGCAGCGCGAGCTTTCGCTCCAAGTGCTCCGAGCTGGTGTGCGCTAGACCATGCACTCGGCCAACGACCCCCCCCCCCCCCCCCCCCCCTCTGTGCGTATAGTTTATATACAGGTATAAGTATTTGAAGATCGACGATGGACGTCAATCGTCTCGAGGTAATGTAACGGAATGACATGATATAAATAATAAACTTGTTGAAGGACTGAACGACTAAATTTTTCAATTCTTGGATTGTAATTGTCCTTACTGTTGATAAAGAGCAATATGAGGTGACGAAGTAATGATTAAATGATGAGGCTCTGGCTCTATAAGGACGACGACATTAGTGGGTGTCGAACCACAACGTACAGTGCCAGACTTGTTTCAAATATCGTGTACCCAAAGACTTTCTTCACCCGCAACAGTATATCAATCAATCAATCAACACATGACCCCACAATACAAGCGAAATATTAATGCAGGAAAAAATTTCTAATTGTACTAAGATTCAGTCTCTCGATATTTGTTAAATTATGCTTCTGAAGTTTATTTAGAATAAATGGAAGATTATACCTTAGCATTTGGAAACCGTAATTTGTACGATTTGTTGGTATTTTCCAATGCTCCCCCTCACGAACGTCATATACCCGGATATTTGGTGTTAGGTTTGAAATATGTCCAAGGAAAGGCTCGTTAGAACGGAGGGCTGATCTATATCGTGTTAGTAGAGCATACTCTGGTAGAATCAATGAGGACGCTGCTTTACAACTATACGTGAAACCGGAAAACTGCACTGTGCAGAAGTGCGGCTTATTCGTTAATATGAGGGACGGATTTCTAGCAGCATTCCCTGATTGACTACTTGGAACAAATAGCCTCGTTGACGTAAAGTGTCCCCGTTCCAAAAGATTCTTGAAGCATACTTAAACCACAAAGGAGTATGAGGCGAAAAATAAGAAAAAGGACCCTGGTGTGGAAGGTCCAAGTTACCACCATAGCTTCTACTATCAAATACAAGGGCAGTTACACAATACAGAAAGAGAGTTTTGTGCTTTAGTTATATTTACACTTAAGGGCATTGATATCCAGCGTATTCAGAGAGATGACACCTTCTGGTCAACCAACATAGAGCCTTTTCTACTTAAGTTTGACATGGAAGGCCCGACTTCCGCTGAAATTCCTCACGTAGACGAGTTGTCCGACAGAATAAACTGCAGTTACTCCCGATCTGGGAATCTCTCGATCTTTGTTCGTAGGCCATAGGATCATGAGATCGAGGGGTGCAGCTCTTCGTCCGCCGAATATTGCTTCGGCGGGTTTTTTTGCGTGTTAGATGAGACCGTCGCGTGCTGTTGGAACAAGAACCTGGCGATTCTTTACTGAAATCATGCAGTGATGTGCCCGTTACCGAAAAAAAGTAACGAAATAGCGTTACTCGTTAGTTTGGTAAAAGGTAACGCGTTATCGAGCTACGTTACTCTTTTACAAACGTAACGATAAACCGTTACCGTTACTTTTCAAACATAACGAACGTTACTTTTACGTTACTTTTACGTTACTTTTCTGTTCGAGTACCTATGTTTGGCAGAGATGTATGATAGGCCTCCTTAACAAGCTTGGATAAAGATAAAAATTTACAGAGTGGTTTTATAGTGTTTTGATGCGCGAAGCAGCCTTAATTTTCGGCATGCAGATTAGGCATTGAAACTGTAAATTACCTGATTCTGTCTCCTTTAGTTGATACATTTCATTCAGACCTGCTGGCCATGGCGACGGACTTTCGTTATTCATGCCCATCTCACGCGCAGAATGAGTCGGAGATGTTAGTCAATCGGCTTTTATAAACTACAGCATGCGAACGTGGACTGTTGGAACATAACCAGCCAACCAAACACCCCTCATCTGTACGCCGGCTTTAGTAACAGTCCGGTTCATACTATTACCAGAGACTGATTTACTTCACTATTTCGACAGGACACCGGTTACCAGCACACTGGCTATAATCACTTGCTGCCTCTTACCAGCAGTAGCTCTTAGTTTTTCTGAGAAAAAATAAAAAAAAAGAAAGGTTTCGTGTTTGTAAGTTTTCTTTCCATTTTTTTATCATGACCTTAGGAAATTAAAGACTAATCAAGCGGAAGATTCTTCTGTGTACAAAAGTGGGTCAGGAACTTTCAGGCAGCGAGGGGGAGAGCGAGGGTAAAATATTCCACAAAGGATGTTTCTTTTTTTTTTTTTTTGAAACTAGAGAAATGAGCAAATCGCTTCGCCACTTGTTGTCCACTGTTGTAAACGGATGTCTCTCCACGGCCCCCCCCCTCCCCCCCCCCCCCCCCCCCCCCCGCTGTCCTCCTCTGCTGCACACAGCAGGGGGGAAGAGGAGGGAGAAGAGGGGGCTGTAACGCAGTCGTTCGTTCAAGCCTTGTGGGGTGGTGACACTATGAAAAAAAAAAAGGAGAATGAACGGAATTAGCTGGTAGCCGAAGGTTTTTTTCGCCTTCGAGAAGTGAGTTTTTTTGTTTGTTTTTAACTTAACTGTGACGGAGGCTGGTTCCGTGCAGCGATAAGCTGGTGCAGGATTTTGAGATAAGCTCCTGCAGGATTTCACCAGTTTTGGTCAAAAGTAACGAGTAACGAGTAACGAAATTTGACAGCCGATACCGTGAGAAATTAACGAAAATACTTTCCTCGTTAGTCATTCAGAATACTAACGAGTACGTTACTGCGTTAGCGAAAAATGTAACGCGTTACCAGTAACGTCGTTACTAGTAACGCGTTACCTCCAACACTTCTGAAATGCTTCTTCCGTAAGCTTCAAAAGGACTTTTTTTCGTTTCGCACACCATCTGGTCTGCTTGCCCGTTAGTTGCAGGATGGTATGGTGCACTAATGTGATGCCTGATGCCGTTTTTTTTTTGTTTTGTTTTTTTTTCTTCAAAAACCTGTTTATTTTATTTGAAGCAAGATTTGGCGCGTTATCAGGGAAAAGTATTTTCGGTGGGGCAAAAGTAGGTAAAAGAGACCGTACAACTTCAATGACGTGTTTGGACGTCGTGGCAGGCATCGCGGAAACTTCCAGCCACTTAGAGTACGCATCGCCCATGACTCCGGAGATGTGGATACGTTTCGCCACCCACCGACTGAATAGTGGATCGTTTTCCGTTACTGTTCATGATGGCGTTGGACTCAAGAAAGACTTCGAGTCTTTCCACAAAGTTAGCCCAGGTGCCAGGACTTTTGGCGAAAGCGGTAAGTGTTCGTACCGTCGACAACGTCGGTAGCCACGTGTTGTGCTTGACACTGGACACTTACCATTCGCTGAGAAGAAACTTGCTTGTTCGTCTGCCATGAGTCGTCCGATATCAGGTCATCACCGCAACACCATCTCCCGACAAAACTAGTCTTCATTGTCCGCATGTCCATAGTTAGCAATCACGTCAACTTATAAATTCCCGAACGCTCATAACTTGTCGTCGCTAAACGCCGTTCATTCATAGCGTCTTCATTGCAAATGAACGTCTTCCTATTTCTTCTGATGGTTTTCATCATATCCCTCCTAAGCTGTACTTACAACATTATGTGTGTCGGTACTTTCAAAAATATTGCAACGGCGTTTGTTTTCTGGGAACCTATAATGTAACAACCTTTCCAACATCTTCCGGACCCCGTGAAACATATTTCGTGACCTTTTTTTAGTCGTCATTAAAATGGTGAGGTAAGTACCGTAAATCGCGAAGCAGTTTACTTGACGTCCGATTCCACTGGTGTCTTGGAAGATGGAGTCTACTAAGTGTGCATTACCGCAAAGGAAATTTTCATTGATAGAATATTGACACGTCAATCAAGATTTGATTCCTTCTTGGTAAGATTTATTGCAAAAGCCCGTTACAACCGCCGAACCGCATGTCCCTATATCAGAGAACAATTTATACCCAGCCTGACATTCTCGCATACATTCGTTTCATGGGCCACGCTACTTGAGCTAGCTGAGCACAGCTGGCAGCGGCGCGAGCAAGGCCACAAGGGGAACGTGATGGTGCTCGAGCCATCCCACTGTGAACCAATGTTTCCGCCACCCCACGGGTGCGTGCCGTCATCTATTGGTTGAACTAACGCCTTGTTCAAGATGGCTGCCGTGGGACCGCAGCCTTAAATACTCGGAATCTTCAACTCGAACCAAGAAGTGATGTAACAAGGAAAGTCGGGGCATGCGGGTTGGCAAAACTGAAACGCTATGCCCATGTGCCCGTTCTTTCTAAATACATGCAGCACCAAATCCATTATCCTTCTGCTTTTTGTTTACCCAGCTTTCAGATCAAGAACTTTTACGCATGGTCTAGATTTTGATCAGTGTTGTCCGAAACTCGTTGGATACTTTTGGTTAGCGGTGCAGACAGCTCGTCGATGCCTTTAGCTAGCCTAATACATCAAAGTTATGTTGAATTTAAAGGGGCACTGACACCCCAAAGGTCGTATTTTTTTTTATTGTCTGAAACGATGCAAGTTGCTGTCATAGACACGCAAAAAGAAAAAATTCCCGCGCGCGTGCGCGCCTTTAAAATTTTGGCGTTTGATTCTCCCGTCTCTCGCCTCCTCACTTCTTTTGATTCGTGACGTCAAGAATCATGAAATTTAGAAGCTTTGTAGGTGACATTTCTATAACATTTAATAACGGCAACCGTAAAACATGTTTTTAACGCAATTACGAACGCACTGCGGCCCTTCTTTTTGAAATACCAAAAATCGGAGTCCGTTGTGGTGCCGTCTCCTGGATTTGTATTCTCCCACGGAAAACAGGCGACACCGCTCAAAACCGGTCCGCCGGCGCTCGCTTCTTTCCTCCTCGCTTTGCGTCGCGATGGCAACAGCAGGGAGTCGTGAAAAAAAAGTGGACACTCCGGACTCCGCAATATTTGACGTCACGCACCGGCGCGGATCGCGCGGGAACTTCGAATTCGACATTTGGAAATTGTTTTTTTACTTCACAAATACTGAATTCCCAAAGTTCGAATTTTGAGGGTAATGTCCCGGCATCGTTTTTAATCGTTTCGGATAACAAAAAAAAAAAATTGATGTGTCAGTGCCCCTTAACAAAGAAACGGTATTGACGAGTTTAAAATATCAGCTTTTTGAAGCCCCATGTGAAAACTTTTCATTCTGAATGAAGTATTTTTTTAGAACTAGTCAATCTTAACAGAAATTATGGAAAAATGCCCAGACGATCTCTTGTTTGTGCTCACTTCTCCTTTGTCAGCATGCATCACTGTGGTGTTCATAAGAGCATTAATCCTTTCATTGTTTTTGACTAGAGAGGCTGTATCCGAGTTCTGCACTAGGGTGAACTCGCATACTTTTGTTTCAGAGTGCGACTGCATGCCATAATGCTCCTGGATGGAGCAACTATGGTGTTTTTGAGAGTACTGAAAGGGAGACCGCTCGAGAACACTCGGCTGTGCTCGGGGCGCAGAACGCCGAGTACAGTACATTATCAAAACGTTAGTGGCCTTCGCCGGGACTCTATAAACACCAAAAGAACGTCTTCCGGAAGCCTCCACACAATCTGGGACCGCCAGTCTTCACAAAGAGAAACACCGGCTTGCGTGTGTATGTGTGTGCATGTGTGGGTCTGTCAGGTCTTGTGTTTCAGTTTGAGCGGCAAGAGCGGGGACAACTCGCATCAGACACCGAAGTATGGCAAGAGCGGCTACGGGTTGCATCATCTGCCCCTCGCTGTAAGAACACTGGGTAATTGCATCAGCCTCCCCCGCACCTCAGACACCACGTGAAAATTCAAACTCCGGGGAAGGCTCCTGCCTTCAGAGGGCTTTCTTGGCATCGGAGTGCTATATGACATGGTCTCAGGAAGCCCGAAGAAGCCGATTAAAATATCGACCAGATACCTGTCTATTCATTATACAAAAAAGTTATGCTACAGTAATCCAACTCCAGGTCTCTATCATTGGGACTATGCGATAAGCGAACCACGGCCCCGACTCCTCGTCCCACACCTGAGATGCTCCCTTCCCAGCGTTTAAAAGTAAGTGACTATGGTTTCAAAGGGTACATTTATGCATGAAAGTTGGTATTTTCTACTTAAGCATTGCGATAATTTCCTTGAATATTGTATCTACTCTATTCAAAACGGAAACAAACATCAAGCGAGGGGGCTCATGAAAAATAGATGGAAAATAATTATGAGGCGCCGCAGCTATCAGAATTCATGATTTTGTGAAGAATAAGTCAAGCTGTGGGATGTTCACATTCTTCATACACAAGTAAGATGTCTAATCGTTGGGATCTTCAGTGTTTCTCCAGGCTAGTATCACGTCACGTTCAAAGCGCCGAAACTACACAATGATAATAAGAAAGGGGACAAAAACAGTGCGCACTCGCAACTGATATTTAGTAAACACCCATCTCTTATATAGTCGTTATAATATACATAGCCACTCCTAAATCGCGTGCATGTCTCTTCCGCAAAAAAAAAAACAAGAAAAAAACCTTTTTTTTTTTTTGCTGATTATCACATGGATGTGTCGCTAATACGATGTGTGCATTTTCCTTTTATTTCAATTAATTTATGCAGCTCCCTGCATATCCAATCGGAATGCGTAGCAAAAATTTGTCACCAAATGACGGTGTACATGTGCAGGGACTTCAACGTGTAGCGAGGTGTCCTGATGGGGTATTTCCTGTAGCTGCTGCATGTTTGCGTGCGCGAGTATTCCGCGTGACTTTCCACATGACATGGACATTTTATATAAAACTTCCATGGCGTAATCTGTGAACCCGTTACGGCGTTTCGTATTACAATGATCTGTGGAAATCTGGGGATTGTAGATTTTACGGCGTAGTCGTGATAGCTTATTAGGCGCGGAAAATACAACAGGTCCTCTGTGCCAATCAGCAATATTTTTAAAGCTGTGGGTTGGTAAAAGCGCGTACGGCGCGAACCCCCAGCATCGTACAGTCTCTTTCACCACGTCGCTTCGGGGTCCCTTTCGTCATTTTTATAAGGCCGTCCGCCACTTCCGCCAGGATGCCCTGGAGGTTGCCGCCTTCTTTGACCCCGCTACTTGCTTCGTGAGGCTCTTTTAAGCGCCATGGGCAGATGACTTTCTAAGTAAAGCCTAGAGGCTCATAAAGGCAATGCACCATTTAACTATATTCGAGTAGGCGGAGCTAAATCGGAGAATGCCTCTTTTTGAGCGTGGTTCATGTATCCAAGAAATCTGGTCTCTGATAAGATTTAACCGATGGATTAGTAACTGCATTTTTTTGTTTGCTGGGTCTTTTTGCGTGAACCTAAGGACTTCGTCGTACAAACTCAACGCATCTAGCACGTCTGTGGCTTCAGTAGTTGGCACACCAGCCGTTTTACTAAGCTCTCGAAAGTTACCCATATATCTGACAATATTGAATATGGTGTAGGTGTAACAGCCTGTAAAAACGAAGACTAAGAAGACAAACACAAGACACATGACGAGTGCTGAGTCGCAACTAAGAGTTGAATGGTGACAACAGAAGCCGAGTAAATGTACAAGACAAACTAACCACGCATGCGTCGCCACCCATCCTGTGTCGTCACAAGGGGCTTTATCTATTAGTGCATCGTTAGACCCCCATTCATAGTAAAAATAGCATTTCTTTTTCCGATAACGCCATGAATGGCTTCCTGACACACTGCGCTCCCTAATTAACGATGTGAAAGGTCTCTAGTACTTCCCTCAAACCTTATCTCGGTACTTTCCTACGAAAGCGGTCTCATCGAAGGCAGGTTTGCATTTGCAAGCCCTTTTCTTAGTCTTCGTTGTTACGCGCTGTTACATTCACACCATGTTCAACTTCCAGCAACTGGCCCAGCTCTGTACTTTGTTACAGAAAATATTTAATCGGGCCACGTCGTGCAGTTGTCTAGAAATATATTCAGCCCTTACTGTACATCAAGAGTACACTACAGTATGTGCAAATTATAGAGTCAGCTTGATTTCAAAGGTGCGGAAAAGATAATCTCCCCTCCCCCCCCCCCCCCCCCCCCGCTCCCCGTGCTGCGCTAAGGGAGTTTTCTCTTGGCTGATCATGTGTTCTTTGTGATACCTGTGCAGGGTAGTTGGGCTCGTTTGCCGACAGCTTACTTTGATCAATTTCTCTACTCAACGCTAAGGAACGGCGACGTTACTGAAGCTTTTGGCTCGAACGATGGCGGGAGCGGCGGAACGTGTGCTTCGTGATATTGTCACGGGTGGGAGTGATGACTCGATGAATAAACCGATAAAACTGAAGAAGCTGAACGTTTAATGTTGCAAACTTGTGCCGAGGAAACAAAAGAGAAATAGTAGCAATGTTGAGGTAGGCGCAACCGTGGAAGTCGAGCGATGAAGCGAGACTGACTCCGACGCATTACGCGGAGG